>NC_133620.1:93428420-93728420 GCF_048593235.1 Sminthopsis crassicaudata | reverse complement strand
GTATGTCATACTAATGTCATATTATTCCTATAACCTATTTCAGAAAGGAATGATCTGAGGTCCCTCCAAACTCTTGAGATTCTGTAATTACTTGCCTTTTATGAGAACTACGTTACAGCCACACTGAATCATTTAAAATCTCCCTCATATACCCTAGCGTGTTACACCCCTATGCTTTTACTAAGATTGTTTCTTCTGCCTATAATGTTTTTCCTTCTCATGTCCACCTGTCACAATCCTATTTTTCTTTCAAGGCCCAAAACAAATGTACCCTCCTCCATGAAGCCTTCCTGATCACTCCTATAGGAATAATCTCTCCTTCACTCATGCTTCTATAACCCCTTTTTAATTTCTCATATCTTATTAATCACATTGTTTTGTTATTTGCTCTATATGATTGCAATCAACTTGAAGATCTAGAATGCAATTTTCTCCTGATTTTTGTATCCTCTCAGACCCCAAACCTCTAGCACAGGATCTTCTGTAAATGTTGCCTGAATCAACAACCTGGTTTTGTTGTTGTTGTTGTTATTGTTGGAGTTATGGAGGGGAGGGGAGGGAGAGAAAAAGGAGACAGAAAATTTCAATCTTACTTTGTTATATCTTTAGTGCCTGTCAGTAAAAAAAAAAATTTACTGAAATTTCATAAGTTATGTGTAAAACTTACAGGGCTCTGATTTTTCAACAAACATTTAATATTTCCCAGGAATAACAGACATAATCAGGTCACTGGATCTTAATTTTGCTTTTTAAAAAATGCCCTTCACTAAATAAGTACAAATAAGATTTCAGTTCCTAAATGCACAAAATGTTCTTTGTCTATAAATGGATATTAGTTCTGCTTTGGCATATAATAAACTGAAAAAATGTAAAGTTTTTTCAACTGTAAAAATTAAAAAATTATATTCAATTGAATCAATGCTATACAAACTATTTGTAATATTTAAGTATTGGGTTTCTAGTTAAAATATGAAGAGGACTTTTCATTGGTCCTATTAAAGATAAATTTATAATTTATATATGTATTTGTATATTTACCATAAATATGCATACATATTCACTAAATGCAATATATATTTTTATCTAGCTTATGTGTATATTTGTGTGAATATATATATATATATACACACATATACACATGTATATGAATTCATGTGTATATGAATGAAGCAGTATATAGAACTATAGTCTTGAATTACAGAAAACCTGAGTTTAATTCTTGCCACTGACACATAATAATGTCAGTTTTGTGACCAAAGATATTTAACTTTCCATATTAAGCAACTCTCTAAACTAAATTCAGAAGTGTTGCTGATCTGCTGTACTAGAAGAAGTTTTCATACCCCAAGTTTTTGATACCAACAATATCACTTATCTAGACCAAAACAAACAAACAAACAAACAAACAAAAACCACCTTCTTAGAAGAAATACTATCTAAGTATATTCTCATCTTGAACTTTTCAGGGTCACATTCAAAACAAAGTACTCAATTCAATATTTTCCATTATTTGTCTGGCAAAATTCCATTCCAACCATTATATTGTTTGTTTTTCTTTTGTTTCATTCTTAAGAGAGACATGCTGTCACTTTAGTGATTAGGTGTTTTTATTCAAAGTGCTTCATAGCTATATCTTTCACTGGTCCTCATTGGACCCAAAGGAAATAAAATCCTTTGAGAAATATGCAGAAAAGCTTTTTTTTTTTTTTTTTTTTTTTTTAAACTTATATGGTTTCGAATGCCTTTATTGAGGAATGGTTTGTGCCTAAACATTCTTATGAGAAACCTTCAAGTATTCTCATTATTACAGTGTAAAAATAAACAAAAAGTAAAAGAAAAAGATTTCCTGTTGTTTGAATATTTTGCATTTATTTGAAGAGAGTATACATTGGCAAAAAAAAAAAAATCCTTTTTTTAAAGGCATTTTTGAGTTACCTATTGGTGCCACATGACAATCATTTGCCACTTCTGAGAAGAAGCCATCAGGTCCAAAAATAAATTACTTTCCAAATTTTTAAACAGAATATATGAACCACCAAGGGACAATTATGTATTCAGATTACAAGTTCCTTGAGGTCAATAACTATTTAGATCTTTTTCCTTGTCTCCCCAGCGTTTAGCACAAAACCTGGAACATTTAATCAATGATTATTGATGGATGGATTTGATTCTTTCATGAGTGAGACTGAGTAGGCTAAGCTGGATACTGCATTATCCACTTGAGATTGTTCATATACCACACACAAGCACGCATACACACACACACACACACACACACACACACACACACACACACACACACCTATATAAGAGCTTTATTCTATGAGCAAGTGAACCAGTTACATAGTAAAGACATGAGTGTCTTTATAACTTTTGCAAATGGCAAAGCAGTAGATTGTTTCAGATTAATTAAACCCAAAGGGGATTACCAGAGCTGCTCATCTGCTTAAAATTTCAGCTTTCTTGAGATCTTTTTGTTATGAAAATTGTGGGCCACTTGTGGAATAGAACTGCCCAAAATATTTCTAATTGTTTCAGAATATCTTCATGACTATTTTTCAATTTCCTGTTACATAATGATCATAATACATTATAATAATAACAGTCTTTTCTAACTTCAATGTCCTTCTTTTTCATATGACAATTTCCAGAACTATCCTAGCTTTCTTTTCCAGTGTTCTGATGACCCTCTTGAAGAATATATCACCAAAGTATCCCTATGCTTTGAATGTAATAGAATGAGTACTTTGCTTAATCTGAATCAACATATCTTTGAATTCTGATTTAGTTCTCCTGAAGCTAATTCCTCCCAGTTTCATATCATATAAAAATTGAACAAGTCCAAATAAAACCTAAATGGGGTCACAAAGAGTCAGACATGACTAAACAGAAACAAAAATCTTCCCTCTTCACCCACTTCATTGATTCATTGATTAAAAATCTTGGAATAAGATAGGGTGGATTGTCAGCTTTTGGGGGATATATATGACTAATCAATTTAAGTATAAATCCACTTAAAAGTGTCCAGTGTTCTCCATTTTGTTTATAAGGATACCATGAGAGTTTGTTAATTTTAACATTTCTTGCAATAAAATGTTCTGGTAATAGCTTTTATTTTTATATGACCTTCATTTCATACTGTATACTTCTGCCTAAAACTTCCAGAGAGGCCTCCTTTATAATAAAGAATAATTTTTAAAAGCAAGAAAAAAGGGTCAGTGAAACTAACCAACATATTTTGAAAGTCTGACATAATATGCAATATTGTAGGGTCCTTCATCCCTTCAAAGAAGGAGAGAAAATTATTTTCATATCACCTTTTTCAAGTCAAGTCTAGTCATTGTAATTTCACAGCATTCAATTTCAATTTTGTATTGTTGGTTTTCCTTCCAATTACATTGTTAAATTCATAATGTATATTATTTTCCTCATTTGCCTTCTTTCCTTGAATCAGTTTATATAGAGATTTCTATGCTTCTCTATAATTATTTCTTATAGCACAGTAATATTCCATACAATTGTGTACAACAATATTTTAGCCATTTGCTACTGCAAAATATGTATATGAAACCTTTCTTTTTGTCATTATTATCTCTGAGGTACATCTAGCAGGATAATCTCTGGGTTAAAACATATAGGTGTTTTTAGTCACTGGTAGTTGCAAGTTGTTTTCTAAAATGGTTAAATGAATTCATAGCTCCACCAACAACACACTTTATGGCCTTCTTTCAACAGCCTCTCAGCTCTTCCAACATTCAGTATTTCCATTTGTTTTGTTATTTTGGCCAATTTGTAGGTTATGAAGTGAAACTTTATCTTTTTCATTTAAATTTCTCTTTGTTTACACATGCACACAAATGTATGCATATTCACACAAATATATATGATCAAATATAAGATATAAAATACAATATCTCTGATATGTGTGTATCTCTTTCTCCATACATACGTACATACATATAAAATATATGTACACAAAATGTACATGTATATATGTATAATTCCTTACCAGGGATATTTTAAAAAGTTGTTGGGTTTTTTTTTTTTTTTTTTTTTTTTTTTTTTACTGTTTCCCTTTTTATTCTAGTTGAAGCAACATACCATACTTAAAGGAACACTGGAATAAGAATCAGAAAATTTGCATTTTTGTCCTGGCACCATCATTTACCAGCTTTTTTTCCCTTTCATTTACTAGCTTTTTAAAGGTGTTTTTCACCTTTTTATTGGTTAGTACTTTATGTGAATAATGTAGCCCAATGCCTAACAATATATATATATGTATATATGAAAGCAAGACTAATCCTAACTCACATTACATTCTGCTGAGAAGTTCTTTGCTCAAGATTTACTGAATGAATGAATGTATTCAAATAAATTCAAATGAATGTATTCCAAATTATTAATTGTATTAAGCACTTACTATATACCAAGCACTCTTCTAAGAGTTGTACACAGAAATAGAAAATTAGGATGGACCTATAGATAAGAAACTCACATTCTAGTTGGCAGAGAAAAGAATGTTCCACTACCAGATCAGTAAAAGGTTCCAGGGTTCCATCATGGTAGGAAGCAAGGCCTAAATAATAAATAATAATAATAATAATAATAATAACCTAAAGGTTATTAGAATGGAATAGTAGGTCAGACAGCACTCCCTGGGCATCTAGAGGATGTAATGGAAGGGAAGATACCAAGGTCTAATGGTTCTCCTTCTTACTAGCAGGATTATAATTGGTGACTCCCATACTCATTCAAGTAGTTTGAATGATCATTTTCCCCTAACAAGCAGAAGTGGAGGTCAGGCTAGAGAGATCATGGGGAAAAGGAAGTGGACCAGAGGATTGGAATGGACTGGAGACCTTGGCTTCTCTCTGCCTCTCTCTATCTCTGTAAGTTTGTCTGCCTCTGTCTCTGATGGTCTGTTTCTGTATGCTTGTTTCTGTATGTTTGTCCATCTGTCCATCTTTCAGAGATGGGGCTCTGTTTCTTTCCAGGAGATAAAAAGGAAAAGGAATACTGCTGAAACTATTGTAGGTAAAAAGCTTTCCTCAGGCTAGTCTATCCAGGGCACTGTTTTTGCATGCCTTCCAGAGAATTAGTAGCCAGTCAGACATGAAGAAAAATCACTTGCCTGGAAAGAGCATTGAAGGCAATTGCTTTCTAGTATCCTTCTCCATCATCTTTGGAATTGTGTAGCCATGCTATGTCCCTATTTGAATATGTAAATTAAGCATAGGGATCTGCTTTCTTTTTGGACTGTAACACCATCAGTCAGTCAATCAATAAACAACAGTTAAGGTGATGGATACATTAAGGGAGCATTTGCTACTTAATGTGATAGATAATAATAATAATAATAATAATAATAATAATAATAATAATAACAATAATAAATCACTTCTCTAGTTTTGAAAGTTATCCCCTCCAATCCCAGACTTCTTAATTATCATTTTTTAAATGTACAGATTCTACTATGTCAGATTGTACTTTAGTGGTATATATTTTGTACTCAATTGTATTAAAACATATTTAAAGAGTTTATAATACTTGCATTTCTTATCTCATACAATTCTTATGAAGATCTGATGAGCATCACAATGCAAGTTTCTTGAAACAAGTGTTAATTTCATTCTTTGTACTTGTATTCCTAGTGCCTAGGATTCCTAGCATCTAGTTCAATGCCTACTTCCAGCAGATTCAGACCCAGGTGTCTACTATCTCTATGGAAGGCTGAAACCAGGAAATTTCTTGAAATTAGCTAAAGGAAATTACAAAGGGGAAGTGAATGATTAATTGGAAAGTGCTTTGTAAACATGTAGTTTTCTATAAATATCAGCTAATATTATTAGATAAAATACTCTACATACAAAAGTACTTTGAAAAATATAAGTTAATACGTTTTATTCATTTTATTCTGAATTTACCAATTTTCCATACATTAAAAGTCCAATTTTAACTTTTAATAGTGCAGGATAATGATGAATATTACCTACAGCTTACTTTTCCTTTTAAGTAGCTCATAAATTCAACATGAAGTTGCTTTGCCTATTCATGTTTCCTTCTGAACCTTCATACTCTTATCTTTTATGCTTTAAAATTTAGTCTCTTTTCTTTATTTTCTTTTTCTTGACAACCCAACTGATAGTCTTCTTTGACCTCCATAAAACACTCCCCATTAAAGAAAGAAAAACAAATCCCTTGTAACAAATATTCTTCATCAAGCAATAAATACCCTATATCTACTGTTTCAGAAAATGTTATGTTTCATTCTGTATGTTGAGTCCATCATCTCTAAATTAGAAAGTGATTAGCATTCTTTCACTTTGGTGTTCTGGAATTGTGCTTTTTTCATTAAATTGACCAGAATTCTGAAATTTTTCCAAATTGTTTTTCTTTAAACAATTATTTTATAAGTTGTTCTCTGGGTTCTGCTCAATTCACTCTGCATCCGACTTCCTAGGTTTTTCTGAAATCCTCTTTTTTGGCATTTCATATGATACATTCCATATTCCAATATTTCAATTAGATTCACAAGTTATAATGTATTTAACACTGTTTCAAGGTTTGGGTTTTTTGTTTTTTGTTTTTGTTTTTGTTTTTTTTTTTTTTTCTGTAACAGAGTTGCCATAAATACTTTTGTAGGATGATTTCCTCCCAGCTTTGTTTGATGTCTCTGGGATATATTCCCAGAAATGATATCATTTGGTCAAAAGTATATACAGTTTAGGGATTTTTTCTGTATAGCTCCCAATTACTTTTTATATTAACTTATCCAATTCACAATTCTACCAGTGGATTATCAGTGATTTCACACAGTCTTTTTAACAATTGTTTCTTGTTTCCCTCATCATTTTTGCCAATCTGATCTATCTAAGGTAGAACCTCAGATTGATTTAATTTGTATTTCTATGATTACTAAAGATTTAGGTTTTTTTTTTTTAATATGGTTGTTGCTTCTTCCTTTGATGTATCTTTCTTTGAGAACTACTTGTTCATATATTGTCAAAGTATTCTTTTTCTTATATATTTGAATTGGTTTTTTATACATCTATAAAGTCCTATCTCAATCTTAAGTATAAATAGATCATTACTGAATGGAATTGGATACTTCATCAAAATCAAATCAATGAACCAGATGATCTAATGGTAACTGTTATGGAATTGAGCAAGTGGTAGGTAATCAAACTGATCAAAAGATCTGGTTATTAAGATGACCAAAGAAAGTATTTTATCAATCAATAATAACAAAAATAAAAACTTATTAAAATGATCTATGCTCTTTAAGCATGTCTAGGTGATGACAATGAGAGGCTGTATTTAAAACAAGCAAAATCATACATATGTCCAGCATCAAACCTGAACAAAATAATGATTCATTTAATTCAACAAAGGCTTACAAAATGCTTAAAATATTCAAGAAACAATGTCAGACAATGGGAACACAAAGATGGAGTAAAAAAACAGCTCTTATTTTCAAACAGTTTGTATTGTACTGAGAAAATACCAAAATGCACAGATACATCAATAGGAAGGTCTGGAAAGAACAATGGAATTTTATTAGGAGGAGAAGAAAGGGTGGAAGAGGAAGGGAAGAAGAAGAAGAGAGAAAATACAAGAGAAGGAAAAGGAGAATGAAGAAAAAGAAGGAGGAGGAGAAGGAAAGAGGAAAGAAAAGGAGGAGGAACATTTAATGACAATACTCAAGGCAATTAGTGAGATACATAAGGATGCTAAATAAATTAGAAGGCAGAAAATCAACTATGGGGAAATTAACATACACACACACAAAAAAAAAAATAGAATCAGAATGCAAAGTTGGGTTGAAGATCTTGACCTTCAGGTTATACCACAGAAGGATGTATCTTTTCCACCTACATAAGAATAATACTGATCTCATTGGTATGTGATACTTGTTCTCTTTTTCTGTCATGCTTATCCAGGCCAGAAAAAAAAGTCCCACTCATTCAAATAGTTAATTTATGTATGGTTTGTGACCTTATTTTAAGTTTTTGTTCCTGTGGAAGAAAACTATGAAGTTAAAAAAAAAAAGGAACAAAATACCAAAAATTGATTCACATAAAACCTGCACAAATGAGTGTAGAAGTCTATTAGGTTATGTGTCTACATATTCTTTAAAAAAAAAATACTCTAAATAAGACATGAAATAGCATGCTTTCAGAATATAATTATAATAAAAAACAAAAATATTTAACCCAATCCATAAAATCCAATAAATCCTACTCTCATATCTCCAAATGTGATTGCTCAGCCTCTACCTCAAGATTTCTAAAAATAGTTTTAAGAACAGTGATAAGTTGGAGATTCTCAAGAAGAATGATGCTGAAGGACCTTGAATCTATTTCATGTGAAAATTAACTGAAAGAACTAGAGATTCTTAGCCTTAAGAAAACTATTAGCATAAGGGATGAGATTTCAACAGATTATCGTTGTTTTCTAGGACTTGGAGAGCTATTTATGTGAAACTGAGGTTAAGCTTTATCTGTTTGGCCCCACTCAACAGAATCATTGGGAAGAAATAAGATAGAAGCAACTTGACTTACTTTTAGAATTGTGTGAAAAAGGAATGGACTGTCTTGGAAAGTTGTAGCTTCACCTTTATTAGATGTCTTTAAGCAGAGGTTAACGTAACATATATACTTTCCAAATATGCTGCACTGCGTGTCCCCTAAGATCTGTTTATGATTACACTTTACCTCTAGAAGAACCCCAAATTCATTTCTGGATAATAGCCTGGGTTTTTTTTTTTTTTTGCTTCCCTCTCCCCATGTCAAATCCTAAATCTGTTTCCATGAAAGTTCTATCCATTGCTCCTAGTTCTCCTTCCAGAACCCCAAAAGAACAAGGCCAATCTCTCTATTATGGAATAGCCCTTCAAATTCTTAATGACAACGCTGCTCCAATCTAAATAAGACCCTAATTCCTCTAATTATCCTCATTTGGAATAATCTTGGTTGATCATTTTTCATTAATCATCATTAATTAAATACTTTTAAATGTATACATATGTAATATGTGTGTTTATGTACACACATATATGTATATATATGTGGATTCACCTATGAGAGCTTCCAGAGATGAAATTCTCTCCATCAATGCATATTAGTAACTTTCCTTCAATTCTTATAGAGAGTTGCATGAGGGAATGAGACAATAAATGATTTAAACTCATCTTTTTAATTCCAAGTCTGTCCTCTGTGGCTCATTCTCCCCATCCCCACCCCACATTTAACAGATAGGTAACATAGATCCAAAGAGGATAAATGACTTTCTCAAAAATTTGAATGACAAGGGTAGGATGGAAAAACAATCTCTGGAGTTCTTTCCATTTCTAAAATTCAATATTTTGTATTACTGTTAAATAAATAAGTTATTTTAGCCTTTTATAATTGACAGTGTTTAGACTAACATGCAGAAGGTAAACATTTTTCTTGCCCTCTGTTCATTTAAATTATGGAAACAACTTTCCAACTTTTTTACATTACTTTATTAGTTCCTTAAATTACCAAAAATAATTACAAAATAAAAGCTTAATTTTTTTAAATTTCACATCTTCCTCTCCCACAACTCCAAATTTAGATCAAAATATTTAAATGTTAGAAGAGGCCTAACAGATCTAGCTTCATCCCATTATTTTAAAGATGAGAAAACTGATGGCAGAAACTAGGCATGGACCCACATTTAATACCATATACTAAGATAAGATCAAAATGGGTCCAAGATTTAGGCATAAAGAATGAGATCATAAATAAATTAGAGGAACATAGGATAGTTTACCTCTCAGACTTGTGGGCAAGAAAGGAATTTGTGACCAAAGGGGAACTAGAGATCATTATTGATCACAAAATAGAAAATTTTGATTACATCAAATTAAAAAGGTTTTGCACAAACAAAACTAATGCAAACAAGATTAGAAGGGAAGTAACAAATTGTGAAAACATTTTTACAGTTAAAGGTTCTGATAAAGGCCTGATCTCCAAAATATACAGAGAATTGACTATAATTTATAAGAAATCAATCTATTCTCCAATGGAAAAATGGTCAAAGAATATGAACAGATAATTTTCAGATGATGAAATTAAAACTATTTCTACTCATATGAAAGTGTTCCAAATCACTATTGATCAGAGAAATGCAAATTAAGACAACTCTGAGATACCACTACACACCTGTCAGATTGGCTAAGATGACAGGAACAAATAATGATGAATGTTGGAGGGGATGTGGGAAAACTGAGACACTGATGCATTATTGGTGGAGTTGTGAAAGAATCCAATCACTCTGGAGAGCAATCTGGAATTATGCTCAAAAAGTTATCAAAATGTGCATACCCTTTGATCCAGCAGTGCTATTACTGGGCTTATATCCCAAGGAAATACTAAAAAAGGGAAAGGGACCAGTATGTGCCAAAATGTTTGTGGCAGCCCATTTTATAGTGGCTAGAAACTGGAAAATGAATGGATATCCATCAATTGGAGAATGGTTGGGTAAATCATGGTATATGAATTTTATGGAATATTATTGTTCTGTAAGAAATGACCAACAGGAAAAATACAGAGAGGCTTGGAGAGACTTACATCAACTGATGCTGAGTGAAATGAGCACAACTAGGAGATCATTATACACTTCAACAATGATACTGTATGAGGATGTATTCTGATGGAAGTGGATATCTTCAACTTAGAGAAGAGCTAATCCAATTCCAATTGATCAATGATGGACAGAATCAGCTACACCCAGAAAAGGAATACTGGAAATGAATGTAAACTGTGAGCATTTTTTGTTTTTTGTTTTTTGTTTTTCTTCCCAGATTATTTTACCTTCTGAATACAATTCTTCCTTTGTAACAACAACAACAACAAAATTCGGTTCTGCACATATATATTGTACCAAGCATATACTATAAAATATTTAATATGCATGGGAATGCCTGCCATCTAGGGGAGGGGGTGGAAGGAAGGAGGGGAAAAATTCGGAACAGAATAAGAACAAGGTATAATGTTTTAAAAAAAAATTACCTATGCATATGTACTGTCAAAAAATGTTATAATTATAAAATTAATTTAAAAAATAATTTACATCCTAACCACAAAAAAAAAAAAAAAAAAAAAAAAAAAAAAAAAAAAAAAAAAAAAATGAGAAAACTGAATCCCACAGAGGTAAAAGACTTTCCCAACATCACACCATCAGAAAGTAGCAGAGCTGAGATTCAAATCTACATTGTGATTCTAAAATCAGTGCTTTTCAATATTATACAAACACAAATCTAGAAGTAGGAAGGACCTCAGAAAAATTTATTTGATCTCTAAGTTATGCAAGAGAGGAAATGAAGAAACAGAAGGATTAAATGAATTTCTTAAGGTCACACCAATAGAAGTTTGAACTCCAATCCTCATAGGGTAGAACCAGTGTTATTTCAAACAAGGCTAATTATCATAGAATAGTTATGAAGGAAGTAAATCTATTGTTTTAGTTTCTCATCCAGTCTGGATTAAGGAACAAAAAGGTAAAATCAACTGAAGATAAAATGTCACTTTCTACTTAATATTATTTTTTTCCTTTTCTCCCTTCCCCCCATCCCTGGCTTTTCATGGCGATATGAACTAGGCAAAATGGAGTTTCTGATATGTTCATCTTTTCTCAAAAAGAAAAATATTAATAAGTATGCACGGTTTGATATGGAATAAAAATGACTATAGAACAATTCAATATCAAATTGAATAAAATTTCCAATAACTTAAAGACCAGATTATTCTAACATTACACTGGTTTTGCTCTCTGGGAACTGGAGTTCAAACTTATTTTCAAAAAAACAACAGGGAAAATAGAGTTGATTGAAAGGTAAAAAATCATAAAGATTTGTCCCTTTTTGTTAATTCTTTATATTTTTCCAATTTTTAAAAGTTTTCTAAAAGGAAAAATCTCAACAAACTTGCCTTCATTTGTTTTAGTTCTATTCCTACAGGTATTCCACTAGAATCCAATTTTTCTTCAATGGAAGAGCTGTTTTCAAAGGTAACTTATTGTACTCATGTTAACAAGAAGTTAACAGGGTTCACTTCCATTCAGCTGAGTGAAATAGACATTTTTATTGGTAAGCTATAAATATGAATGGTTCACCAAAACTCAATGTTGATACCCTGGAATTTACATGAAAATGATGATAGGATAATTTTTCACTTTGTCACAGTGCAAAGAAACTGGCATTTTCCACTAAAATCAATAAAGGAAAAAATGAATATATCCGTAAAGGATTTCAGTCTCCTGTGGAAATATATATATTATGAAACCTAGATCATGCCCTGTTCTCTAAACCTAATTTTACAGAACCCTTTTCTAGAGAATAACCTGAATTAGCGTTAGCCTGAAAGACCCCTTAAGAGCACGCTAAAGTTTGAGGTATTAACAAAATTGCACCAGATCGAATCTATATGGGGTTTTTAATCTCCTTGATTTCAATAAAACCTTTCATGTCTCCATTGGGGGGAGGGAGAAATGAATGCCAAAACAGTGTGGGTTTTCTGTTCAGCTTAACATATACTTTTTTAAAATAACAAATTTAACTAAGGAGGTTGCATGAGAGCTACAAAAGAGCCAGTCAATTGGTAGTTTGACTTGCTTTTTATAGTCACATTACTCTATATTTTCACTAAACAAAGCCACACATGCTATTTTGAAAATTTGATGACTCTGGCCTTTTTACATGAATTCCCAAACCCATTCCTAGCTGCCTCCTCCCAAGTTCTCAGACTGTCTCGTGGCTTATTACTATATAAAATTGTTGATTTTGGGGGTGTAAGTATCTTCCTTCTAAGTCAACATTTGCACACTGATTCAACCCGGTCAGCACAGCTTGTACCTTGTCTGTCATTTCCTGTCACAGGATATTGTAAATTAAATCATTCTTGTAAATGACTTTCTTTCCCTTGACAATTCCACAAATCTTTTCTCCCTAAACCATTCACTCAAATGTTGTAAGCAAAATACACATCATGACCCTTATTAAATAAAATTAAAGGAATAACCCAGTAATCATATTTTCCTTGTTTCCAAGAAGATTCTGTAAAAAAAAAAAAAGGGGGGGGGAGGTTAGAATTTTTGTGCAAGTTTTTCTATTGAGAAAATTGTTTTAAGAACTTTTATAGAAATTTATTAGAACTTGAAGATATTTATGTTATTGAGTTAGTCTCCTCAGCTATTATTGCCATTAAAAAAGCTTAAATTTGAGAAATAAAATTGTATAAAAATAGATTAAAATGTTTGTTATTTTATCAAATTCTAAGTAAATAAATAAATTGTAAATTATATTCATTTACTTAAGAGAATTCTCAGTTAAAGGAACAGATTAGATATTTCCTATGGAATGCAGAAAACAGGATTTTGTTACTAAGAAAGAAACAATTAATAAATTTAACCATTGCCTTCATATTTAACTGTCTTGACTAAATTAACAAACTTTAATTCTTTAATAAAATTATTTTCTCCTTTAAATGAAAATAAGTAAGACTTTATAAATTAAAAATACTTATTAATTAAATTGAGTCAAAACTTAGAGAATTTAAATAGTGACTTTCATTTTTTTATAAAAAATAAATTTGGATTCCATACATCTGGGAAAACTTATCTTAAACAGAAATGTGTATTATACAAAATCAAGCAAAGTTTAAAGAACTAAGAAGGAAAAATATGAAGAACAAATAATTAAAATGGCACTATTAGTTAAAACCAAACAATCTGTTGCTTAAAGCACAAAATTAGATTTTAGAGTTCAAAAAAATTCACTTAAATGGGAAAGCCTTAGTAGTCAGAAAGTGAAAAAGAAGAAATGATTTTTAAACTATTTTAGAGACTTGGTTTTCGAGAAGCTTGTTCAGGACAAACCTAAGTTTCTAGTTACTTTTTACAAAATAATGTTGGATTGAATTTTTTTTCCACCATATCATAAAGCACAATTTATAACTCATACTTCGAGATAAGTCAGCTATGACAATATGAACCCAAAGGAAAAAAAAATGGTTCAGCTACATATTGACTTATTAGTATTTACAAAATACTATAGATATCTTTAGTGATGAAAGGAATCCTATAGAACAGGATGGATTTTTTAAGTGTTGGGTTTTTTTTATCCTGATCATTTAAATCTAAAGATTAAGAATCAATATTAAAATACTTATCTCCATGATAATGTTTTTGTCATTAGCACTTCAGATTTGTGTAAAAATCAAGCAGTCTTCTCATTTTTTATGTTTTTTTTTTTAATTTTAACAGTAAATTAAAGTCACATCCTTTTAAAGATAAGATCTTAGAATTCAGCCCTTTCTTTTAGAGGAAAAGAAAAAAAAGGAAAAAACCCAATTAGCTAGAGAAGTTAAAATAACTTGCCCAAGATTACTCAGAAAATTAGAAATAGACTAAGCACTAAAACCCAGATCTTCTGCTCTCTGGCCAAATACTCATTCCATTATACAAATCTCATTCATAAACTATTTATCTAAGATCAAATGTAGAATTGATAATTCTATATTGAAAAAATAGCAAAATCATTTTGCTTGTTAGCTAGTCTTATGATCACTAAAGAAATAAAAACTCATAGAAGTTTTAAAAAATTCAACCAAACTTTGTCAAGTTATAAAACAGGATATAAAATATTTTTAGATCAATTAGATATCTACTGGAATGCTGGAATTTTCTAATTTGGGGAAATTCTGTAGAGGAGAATAAGTCATTGGAAAAATCAGGTAAAAAGTATTAATGTATATTTTATGTAAAAAGGGATGAATATATTTTATGTATACTTTATGAAATATTTGCTCTGGAAAACATAACTTCTTAAAATTAAAAAAAAAAAAAATTCCAGCATCCTATTCAAAAGGTTTCTCACTATGAAATGAGTGATCCCATTTCCATTACTACTTAAGACTTCCTTCTCAAAGCATAAGTAGTTAATTGATCTTACATCATCAGAGAAAATGATTCTCAAAGTAGTTAGTGATGCACATTCACTGAAATATTAAACTCAATGTCTCTGTAGATGTTAATATGAAGGTTAAAGAAGATCTTGTTTAATATTTTAAAGATAATTCCATTCCTTTGCCTTAACTAAAAATAAATTCTGGCTCCATTATTGCCACTCATGTACAAATATTCTAACCTACAATTTATTTAATATAATAGAAGCCAAAAATTAATATCCATTCATTCAACAAATATGTATGGACCCATAATATTAGCAAATTCTCATGACTAGCAAAAGATCATCACTAGGAATACACAAATGGAATCAAAAAGCCCATCACAGAACAAGAAGAGACATTAGAAAAAATTTCATTCAATCTCATTTCATATTTGAAAAAACTGAGATTTAGAAAAATTAAGTGACTTGCCCAAAGTTACACAGAGATGGAATTCAAATAGTCAGTAAAAAAGTATTTGTTGAGGGCAACTAGATGGGGCAACCCACATAGCACTTTCCCTGAAGCCAAGTGTATATGAGTTCAAACCCCGCCTCAAACACAAAAAATTCAATGGGCAAGTCACTTCACCCAATTGCCTCACAGGAAAAAGAAAGAAAGAAAACAATAAGAAAGAAAAAAAATTTATTTGTTAAGTATGTGCCAAACACTGTGCTAAACTGCATACAAAGAAATGCAAAAGATAGTCCTAGCCCTTGACAAGGGAGAGATGATCTGGAAATGTCTATCTACAAACAAGGTTAAGTAGGGAATAACCAACTGATAGAATAAAGAGGAATTGGGAAAGGTTTCTTGTAGAAATTGAAGGAAATCAGGATGTAGAAAAGAGAAAGGAAACATGCTAAGCATGAAAGACAGCAGGTAAAAATGTCCAGAGCTGAGGAAAGTCCCGTCTTACTTGAGGAATAGCAAGGAGGTCAGTATACAGGTATTAATTCCAATAATGAGCATAAAATAATTATATTACACAAAATTATGATCACTGAATAAGATGAAAGACTTAGGGAAGAATAAATCACTTTTAGTTGAGGACAGATCCTTTCTTTATGGAAAAAAAAAAGATAATAAAATCATCTCAAATTCACTAGAATGGCAAAGGTGACTAAAGATGACAAAACTCAGTAGAGGTTGTGGGAACTGTTATTAGAGCTACAAATTGGTATAACCTTTATGGAAAACAAACCAGCAAATGTACTAGAAAAGATACTAAATAGTGATAATTTTAGAATTAATAAGATCATCACTGCATAATTTTTTAAAGAATAATAAAATTAAAGGAAAAGTCCATTTATGTAAATAAATAAATTTGCAGCTTTTATGCAAATAAATAAATAAACAAACAAACCTGGAAGCAAAATAGCTGCTTAAATTGTGAAGTATAGGCATGTAATGAGTTTTGTTTTGTTTTTGTGAAGTAATCAGGATTAAGTGACTTGCTTAAAGTCACACAGCTAATATGTGTTAACTGTCTAAGGATGTATTTGAACTCAGGTCTTCCTAACTCCAAGGCTTAATGCTCTATCCACTGTCCCAACTAGTTGCCCTCATATAATGAGAAATTTAAAGAATCCAGAGGAATTTAGGAAAGCTTTTGTGAACAAATGCAAAGCAAAAAAGTGGTAAATGATTTGTAGAATGAACAACATTATATGAGGAAAACAATGTTAAAAATAAATCACAACTCATCAATACAATGGCCATTATTTACTCCATTTCCTTGCAAAGAAGAGGGCATACAATAATTGTGCAATGAGGCTTATTTTATCAGACAAGGACAGTATGTTGTTTTGGTTTGACTACTAGCATTCTTTGTTACCAGAAAAGGTTTTGTTATGTGAGGTAGCGGTGAGTCATTGGAATATGATAGAGATACAGAAAAACTTTAGAAACAATTTTTACATACATACATATATGTACATGGGTATATATGTGTGTATATACACATACACACATACTTACATACATATAAAAAACCCTATATCAAAAGATCCTATATATTACAGCTTTCTGCTCCAAAATAGAGAAAAAGTATATGAACAAATATTGAGAACAGTCAGAAAGGGAAGACTGCCAAAAGCAGGGGTGGATAAACCAAGTGTTTTCTCATTGGCAGCAGGTACATGTTAATTAATGTGTGATTTTAACTTTGGTTAAAATTAGTTAGCTTGATTCTTCCCTTCCAATGTTGGAAAGACATCTGTTTGAAGGAGGTAAACATACCTATAAAGTGAAAGAAATGGCCTTCTGATCCTTCTTGAGTATATAATGAAAGAAGACAAAAAATTAATTCTATGCAGCTAGGATTAAATAGTTTTTACAAGCTGAATGAAGCTTCTGGAATTATAATCATGTTCATTCTCTTACCTGGCTACATTCTTTTTACATATTACAGATAGCAAGTTCCTAATAAAAGTTTGATAAATACATGAATGAAAGAAGAAATAAAAGGTTGAATCAAGGTTCAATTAAATAGACTAGCAATTTCTGAGTCATAAATGCTTAGACCTGGAAGAGATACTAAAAATCTCATACTTCAAGCTATACTTTAACTATGAATCTCTACAACAATTTCAATAAGTGATTATTTCATGTCCATTTTTGAAAGCCCTTTTTCTCTTTCATCCTCGATGAACTTTGCAACCAAGCTGGCCTATTTGTTATTTTCTAACATGGCCACCCATCATCCCTGGAATGTGCTCTGCCTCATCAAAACTCTAAGGTTCTTTTGTGGGTTTTTTTTTTAATCTATGCTTATTTCTAGGTACTTTTCCTACAAAAGGTCTTTCTTGAAGTTCCCATGTTGCAATAGTAGTCTTTTTTTCTTCAAATTATATTGAATGTACTTATCTGTGTAAAAGCTACTTCCACTCTAGAGATTGTAACCTCCTAAAGGACTGGAACAGTTTATCCTGATATCTTATATTCCCCAAAGCTAGAATCATATTTTGCATATTGTAGGTGTATAATAATGGATGAATTAAATGCCTTCAGTGAGAAATCTCATTAACAGTCTATGAAGAATCTATTCTTTTTTGAACATCTTCCATGATTAATAAGTTCCTTCTTCAAGTGAGCCAAAAGTAGCTTCCTTAGAATTGAGGCACACTAATCCTAGTTCTGCCTTTTGGAGCCAAATATAATAAGACTGGCCCTTCTTCTACATGACAACATTTCTGATACAGAAAGACAGCTGCATGCCTTGCCCTAAGTCTTGTCTTATATTTTGCAGGCTAATTCTATATTTCTCAGAAATAGCTCTGGATAAAAACTTTAAAAAAACCCAAAAACCCTACCAACCTATTCTTGTGAGATTTATGACCCAAAATAGTGAGAAGTAGGTGCATAAGTATTCAAAGTGAGTTCTCATACCTCCAGGGGTCCATTCGGTTTTACAAGGGAAAAATGAGGGCACTAAAATTTTTTTTTCTAAATTAGCATAAGAAAATGTCATTCAGAGACTTCATCTTTAAGGAAAACATCAACTCAAACCAGACAAATATTTCTAGCTTCTCTGTTTAATTTAAGCCTCATAGGGAGATTCTCCATGCCACATAAGGATATTTTTAGAAAAAGAATTCTGATCACATTTGGCTTGCCCAGTGACATTAAATGCACTCATGAGGACATGCCTTTCCTAAGTGCAGAACTTGTATTTCATTGCATGATTATGTCTATGTTTAAGGAGAAATGAAAAAAAAAAAAAAAAAAAAAAACTCCTTTTAGGAGCTAGCTATAGGCCTAAATCTGTGCAGGAGGCCCCCTTCATTGTTTACATTTATGTGTCTAGGAGAATAATTCAGGAGCAGGCTAGTCAGTCCTGTCTCTACTCTAATTACATCAAACTGTGGGCTTTGAATGCTAGAGTTTTCATAGACAGGTGACACCTGATCCAAGTGTATCTAGCACTTAGCACAGTGCCTGGCACATAGAAAGCACTTAATAAATGCTTGTTGATTGATTGGTTGGCTTGAGTGTACAGATATGCATGGCAGAAGAGAGGTAGGGGAGAGGACCAGACAGATTTCTGCATATAAATGCGGGTGTGCTACAGAGAATCCTACTTTACTATTATTATGGATTATTATTATCATCATCATTATCATTATTATTTAGCTTGTTCTCACTTTATAAAAAGGCTATAGAGAAAAACCCATTTAAACTTAGAAAGCATGTAAATTGAAAAGAAAAAATAGCCTTATCTGACATTGAAGAATAGCTACCCTAGCTTTATCTTAATACAATGAAAAAGAGTTTGTCCTTTTAAAAAAGAGGCCTCTAAACACTCTTTATGTCAATAAAGCAAATGGCGACCTAATGCATATGTACTGATGAAATAGTTTAAAAGGGTGACATTTAAAAATAAGTAAAACCAATTGGTGTTTGTATTCCTTTCACAAATATTGTTTCCTAAACCCAGAGACCAGAGTTTGCTTGAGGACAGCTTAAAAATACAGCTGAGATATTTTTTAAGCATAAAATTTTATTACTTCTCTCCTACTTACCCCCACCCCCATAACCAGTCTTAGCAGCATCAAGATTTTAAAGAAAATCTAATACATCCTTCACAAAATAAGTAGAAGCTTGTTCTAGGCACACAAGAAAGGTCCTTGATTGGAAAGACCATGTCAAGATTTTGAAATTGCAAAGAGAATTGAAAAAGAAAACAAAGAAAGGAAAGAAAAAGAAAGAAAGTAGTTCATATTTAGCCAGAGCCAAACAGAACTCAAAAGCTCAAAGGGTTGAACTAAATTTGGAAACCACAATGCTCAAGTGAGTTCTAAATTTGATGAAGAAAACCAGAAGCTAACAGAAAATGTATCCAAATTGATCTTAGCTGCCATGACAAGGCTCAGGATGAAACATGCTTACCTTACTCAGAGGGAAATGAATCACTCCTATCACAAGAGATGAAAGATAGAAAAGTGGCCCAAATATTTGGAGTCTCCAGAACAGCTAACCAGCCCACTTGATATCCATATCTATGAAATTATCAAGCAGAAAAGATTCTAATTAGAGTCAAGACTGATTATTGTCTGAGAGAATTAGAGACTATTCCTGGCCAAGGTTAGATTCAATGGAGATATTTGCAATCTCAACTTCAATATTGTTTGGCATGGTTCAGCATGTATACTGAAATGTCCATCTGGCTCACAGTATCAGGTCCCCATTAATGGCTCCAGTTTCATAGACAATTATGCATAGTAATATGTTACCAAAATTGATACAATCATTTGCCTTTTCAGATGTCTTTTAGATTCTGCCAGAGAACTTCCATTCTTACCACATAGTGTCATTTGATTGTTGGAAACAGAGATCATTTTTGTCAGAAGATCTGCTAAATGCATGTGTATTAAATACACTAAAGGTAAAGCAGTAAGTTCCTTTTGCACTGTGGTAACTCAAGGTTAAATAAAGAAAAATCAGATAAACTACAAAGGTACTAATGATAAACTTAAGAATGATTATGAAACAACAAATTCTTCTTGAATCCTGAAGTAATGCAAGTGCAAATATATATATATATATATATATATATATATATATATATATATATATATATATTTGCTTTATTGCAAAGGAAATATATGAGATGGCATTAGAGTGATATATGGCTCATCCATTAAGTTTTTCTAACAGTGAAAAGGTTGAACTATAAAAATCATAGAGATACAAATTTTCAGTAATGTACTAGCTACAATAGCTAGTTAATTTATGGTGAAGTCAAAGAGGAAAGTAATTTTTTTTTTCTAAAAGAAATGAAAGTTTCCTATTTTCCCTCCTGAGAGACCCAATCTATATTCTGAATGAACATTTAGGAGAACTTAGTTACAGTGTATGCTATTATAAGGGTTAAGAGAGTTTCAGTTATTCACATGAGACTCACTTGTATATTTTGTACCCTCATCTCTTTGAGTGTAAACAGAATCTTGCAGTAGTAAGGAGTTCAGTAGTTTAGTTAATTTTCAGTTGTGATCAACTCTTCTGGATCCCATTTAGGATTTTCTTGGCAAAGATACTTGCAGTGTTTTCTTATTTCCTTCTCCAGCTCATTTTATAGATGAGGAAACTGAGGTAAATAGTTAATAAGTATTTGATGTCACACTTGAACTCAGTTCTTTCTGACTCAAAAAACATCAAGAAAATTGCAGCTTTGGAAGATCTGAAAGTTTCATGCTTTTAACTTTTCACTGGGGGAAAAAATGAAAACTAAGAATATATCTGTTAATCAGAAAATTAATAGAGAGAAGAAATTCATTAATGAGAATTTACCAAATAGATGTCTCTCTGTTTGCCAACTAGGAAAGAAGCCTATAAAATTGTTTTGGGTCACTCTTCATGGCCAGTAGATAGTAAATATTTTGTAATCAGATAATCTTTAAACACATGCAACATATGTTTGGTGTATCAGGTTTTTTTTTGTTTTTTTTTTTAATGCCCTATGATCCCTTTTCCTAAGAAATCTAATGAAATTATCTACAATGCCCACTGAGTAACTAAAGAATTAAGTATATCTACTCATTAGGTTTACCCTAAGGCAAAAGTGATAAGTAGACAAAGCCTGCCTACTTCCATTTCTGGTTCTGTGTCCTTTCTCCTGGGCCTCCCACAAAGGTGCCTGCTAGCCTTATGTTGGAATAGCGCCCACCAATATGGTATTTGACCAGAGCCTATCCTTCTCAAGCAATTATGTCCCATGTTCAAGGCCTTCTCTTTCCTCCATCAAAACTTATCCAACCTGTAACTCAATACCCCTAGGCCTTGATCTGTGATCTGTAGCAGCTGCTTAATCAGATCAACTAATCAACTAATTCAGGCTATGTTAATGTGGCTTAATGTTTTACTATCCCCCAAGTAACATATTTGCATTTTAACTGGACTACTAGAGATTGTACCTTAATCCAAATTACTGCTAATGTAAATTCTTGGCAATAAGTGGGGGAAGAGGGTGAAATCTATCTTTTTTAAAAATCAGATTTACCTGTTGGTACCCTCCAAATAATGTAATGTAGTGTGAGTACTTTATGCTCAATTAATTTAGCTGAACTTTGTGTTTCCTCTAGCACTATGATCTGAATCTAGGAAGAGTAGCTCACATCCAAACTACTTAGCCTCTAGAGTTCATCTTCTGATAGATTTGAACTTACATCCTGGAGGTCCAAGATTGTCAATGTGTAAGTATGCTTAAATGACCCATTACATCTTTACCAGTTATACCTATCTACCTCAGCTATCTTTTTACAATCTATGCTACTAGAAGAACCCTTCTGCTGCTGCTTCCCCCAAAATTAAATAAAATCAATACTGTCATTGCTCCAGGAAAGAATGAATCAATCAACTCTTCTATGGCTCCACTCACCATCACAAAGATTTTTCAGCATAAGACTATAATAGGCCACCATATCACTAAATTGGCTGTTGTCTCTTTTAAAATGTAAGCTTCTTTTCGTAGTGGCTAGAAACTGGAAGATGAATGGATGTCCATCAATTGGAGAATGGTTGGATAAATTATGGTATATGAAGATTATGGAATATTATTGCTGTGTAAGAAATGACCAGTAGGAGGAATACAGAGAGGCTTGGAGAGACTTACATCAACTGATGCTGAGTGAAATGAATAGAACTAGAAGATCGCTATACACTTCAATGTTGTATGAAGATGTATTCTGATGAAAGTGGATATCTTCAACATAAAGAACTCACTTCTAGTTGATCAATGATAGACAGAAACAACTACACCCAGAGAAGGATCACTGGGAAGTGAAAGTAAATTGTTAGCACTACTGTCTATCTACCCAGGTTACTTATACCTTCAGAATCTAATACTTAATGTACAACAAGAAAATGGTATTTACACACATATATTGTATCTAGGTTATATTGTAACATATGTAAAATGTATGGGATTTCCTGTCATCAAGGGGAGGGAGTAGAGGGAGGGAGGGAGGGGATAATTTGGAAAAATGAATACAAGGGATAATATTATAAAAAAAAAATTACTCATGCATATATACTGTGAAAAAAAATTATAAATAAATAAATGAGCTTTGTTCCAATAGGTGACTTACTGGTTGTGAGGGGGAGGAATATATTTGGAAATATAAATGTGAGGCAAAACTTAAAATTATCAATAAAAAAGATCATTTATTTTTAAAAGGAAAAAAAATAAAATGTAAGCTTTATGAAGGCAAGGAAAATCTCAATTTTATATTTTGTCTTCAGTATTTAACCCAGTGTTTTGTACATAATTTTTGGATTAAATTATCCACATTTGCAGATACTTAAAAGATGTAGATTCAATGAAGGGAACTGACCTAGTAACAACTCATTCATAACAACTCATAGTTTTATGCTACTTTAGACTGCAAAAACTATTTTCTTCACTCTGAGTTAAATATCAGCAGACTAAAAACTAAGGCTCAGAGGGCTTAAGGACTTACCTTTAGTCATATAACTAGGAATAGTAAAGCTCAAACTTGAAACTAGGACTTTTGACTTTAAGTTCAGTGTCCTTCCCAGAGCACCAAATTGCCTCTAATGGCACAAGATCAGGAAATGTATAACAAAGTGTTTATGTTTTCCAATGAAACTTTTCAATATTTCAAAAACTCCCACTAGCTCTCCACCATTAGTATTCATAAAGAAACCATCACTGACATGTTTCATTATTTCCTCATCCTAAATGCTTGCAAATTTATAGTGGCATTTTTTCATTAAATAATATTCCCACTCAGTTCCATCTTGATTTCCCAAGTTGGGAAGGAGAAAAAAATAAAAATAAATAAAACATAATGTCAGCCAAATGAAATAGTTTGTCATAAAATTCATAATAAAAATGGGAGTCCTTCTAGTCAAAGGTTAAGGTTTAGTTGATATAGTAGTTAGAGTGCTGGACCTCTGAATCAAGAAGACCTCAGTTCAACTTCTTTCTCGACACCAAATATCTGATGCTGGTCAAGTCACTTTTTCAGCATGTTTCCTCATCTATAAAATAAGGATAATAATAATACCTACCTCACAAAGCTGTATGTAAGGATGAAATAGTATAGGTAAAATATCTTGCAGTATAATAAGGATTGGATTTGAGCACATTCTATTGGGTGCAAAGTCTTTACCCTGGCAATTGGCAAGGAAGCAAAGCAATATACTTATTGGCCAAATTACAAGGGGAAAAAAAATTTCACCAGATCTTTAAAAGGAAGTAAACTACCCTTTTGTACAGATAATTTTAAGGCTATTCATGTCTATCACTAGAGAAAAGGTGGTGAAATGGTCTGGTGTACTTCTTCCTTCCCAGGGAGAAATGACAAACTAAATAAAGTATATGGCTACTAAGCCACATATGGGCTTAGTCAAGCCTAAGTCTGTTTTTTTGATTACTGATCAATTCTTCCACTTTACTTCTTTCCGGAATTCAATTAACTAAACAATGATTTGAAAATAGATGAATACAGTCTTGGATACAAGCATGAATTTAAGAGATAAGAGATACTAAGTCTCTGATTGCATTAGAAGGCATGATAGCTGACAATAGTTGGGACTCAGTACCTAGCCAGGATTGCCAGAAGGAAAGAAATTTTTAAATAGCATCAACTGTGGTGAAAGATGAAATGCCTTCATCACTTCAGCAAAATTCTCCATCTTATGTTGTCTCAATGTAGTGAAAAAATAAAGCAGAACTTATTTTAGAGTAACTTACTTGATGTCCATCTTACTACATGAGAGAGAGCATTTAACTTCTCTTTTGTGTGGAATAAATAAATTACTAGTTTATATGTGATTCATATTATATACTGAATACCTGTTAATCTAGCTATCAGCCAAAAAAAAATGGTTTTAAATTGCTCTGGAGTCAAATAATGTGAGAAAAGAAGCCAGATTCTTCACATTAGAGACCAACGTCCTCTGGAATTGAAGCAGTGATGTATGCACATGAATGGGTCCAAAACAAAAAAATTACTTGTGAGTCAATCTTTTGTACCTATCAGTGGTTACAATGGTAAGTACAATAAATCTCTTGACAAATACAATCACAATCTTCTCCTTTATAGCATATTTTCTAGAGGACACTAAGACATTTGAAAAAATCATCTTCATTCATTGATTCTATTTTTTCCTTTTTAACTTAAGATCACGGACTTTCACCTCTATCTCTTTTTGGCAAATATGAAAAATTTTATGTTTACTGAATCCAAATGGCATGTTGATATAACAGGAGGGGAAGGTAGAAAAACTCTGTGAGTGTGTGTGTATGTGTGTGCACTTTGATTTTGTCTGTCATATAAATTGATGTCATCCATAAACAGTGAATGATTAAAAAGATGGCTTTTAAAATTATTTTTTTAATCTTGGAAGGCGTAGTCACTTATAATTAGAAGTAATAAGTTTAAGGTTAAAAAGTCTAAGAAGGTTAAAATAACTATCTTCCACCAAAAATCATGCATTTTATACAACTGTTCTTGATTTATTGTGTCGGTGGCAAATCTTAGCACTGTTTCATGTTGACATCAAGTATTCTAGCATTCTCACAGTATTTGTGTCAGTTTTATACATTTATAGTACCAAAGGCATTGTAACATAATCATTAAAAAAGACAGATAAATGTTATGGTACTTTGAAGTAATTTATTTGATAATTATGAAATTGACACTTAACTGCTCTATGCATCCCTGGGACTTCCACAATATCTTTCTTTTTTGCACCTCAGTTAATATATTGCTTTCTTATATGTATAGACTTTTGGGGTGACTATGAATTATCTATGTAGTTCTGAAACTTCTATTATCTAAAAATTATGGTGCAGTTTGCCATTCCCTAATCTCTATGAATGAAAAAGCATTTATTAAGCACTTGTTGTGGCCCTAGCAATGCCCTGAACACAGGGCTACAAAAACAGAATTTGAAGACAGTCCTTGCCTTCAAGTATCTTACATTCTAATGAAGACAACACATATACATGCATATATACACATGTATACATATGTTTATCTCTGTTTATATAATATGTATATGCATATATACATATATATATATTTGGCTCTCTGTGTATATAATGTGTGTTTATACATATATGCACATATACATACATGTTTGTCTCCATAAATAATATGTATTTTTATATATGCATATATGTATACATATATAAATATACACACATATCCACAGGCATGGTGGCCAAGGAAGAGTATTTTGGTTTGGAAAATTAGTCAGTTGGTGAGTTATTCAGTATAGGGGAGTAGACTGAAATGGTATTTCCTAAGTATCCTGGTACAATTGATTTGATTATGGGTCATCAATAAGTAGTCATCAAATATTAACCATGTGTCAGGCACTCTGCTAAGTGCTGGTGTTTAAAAAAAAGTAAAAACAAACAAACAAACTTTAAAATGCTCATAGTCAAATGGGGAGAATATCCCCATTTAGACAATATTAAAACAATGTAAGTACAATCAAGATATATATGGAATAAATTAAAAATAACTACAAAAAGATAATAGCATTAAGGAGGGGTAAGGATAGGCTTTATGTAGAATCTGGGATTTTAGCTGAGGCTTGAAGGAAGCCTAGAAAGCCATAAGGTAGAGAAGAAGAGGGAAAACATTCCAGAAACAGTGGACAGTTACTAAAAGTACCCTGAGATAGCAAGGAGGTCACTAACAATGTCTCTTGCAGAAAGGTACAAACTGTTAGAAGGCTAACAAGTTATAAAGATTCAGATAGAGTGGATTCCTTTACAGACCAAATATATAGTTTTATATTTGATTTCGGTAACAATAGAGGACTATTGGAGTTTGGGGTTGTTTTTTTAATAGGGAGGTAACATAGCCAGACTTGTATTTCAGGAAAATCTATTTGACAGCTGAGAGGAGGAGAGACTAGAGTAGGGAGATAACTGAGGAAGAGACCAATCTATAGAGTATTGCAATAGTCCTGGGCTGAGATGATGAGGCAATGCACCAGGGTGGTGGCAGTGTCATGAGTGACAGGAGGTTCTATAGTTCCAGAATTGTACACAAGGAATTGGAATTTGGGGTCCCGTGATGGAAAGGATACATGTGCTGGGGGAAAGGGGAACTTGCTGAGAATATTAAAGCATTTCCTCTTCAGGGATATCCTGATGATAAAATGAGAATACTTGTTAAGTACTTAGTACCCTATCTGATACATAGTAGGTGTTTAATAAATGCTTATCTTCTTTTCCAATCATCTGTCATCCATATTAAGCTGACTTTCACAATGGTTTCAACAAGATTTATCCAGCAATCTTACTACTGTCTGCTTCTTTGACTCTTAAAGCAATTGGTGATAACTCAATGACTCAGAATTAGGGGGTATCTCCCAGGGTTGTGAATATCAAATAAGATTGCATATATAAAATGCTTTGCAAACCTGAACAATACTATAACTGTTAGCTATTATTACTACTACTACTACTACTATTACTGTCATGGTTTTAAGTGTCCAGTTATCTTTTACTTTTCTAGTAACCATTAAAAGTATTTTTCCCAGCAGCTACCTCTGCTAGTCAAATGTACTTGTTCCAGATGTCACCAACACATGGCTGTTACATTGTTTCCTTACAGCTCCATCTGCTAAAGGCAAATGCACTGATAAATGGAATAATGAAATTCGCTCAACCACTGCTACCTCCACTTCCCAGTAATCTAAAGTAACAAAACAATCTTTAATGAGTCTGAGTTAAAAGTAAAAGTTCAATTTACAAAGTCTGTTATTGTTTTTAAAGGGGGGTGAGGGGTAAGGTCAGCACCAAACCACTTTAGCTCAGTTTTCCCACAAATGATTTCTACCTAGCCTGTTAAATATGATCAAATTGATGAAGCACATTGACAAGAGCCATCTTGGAACTATTTGGGGGATTAGAGGCAGTTGATTCACTGGAATGATTGGCAAATAAATAATAACCAGAGTTCTGTATCAATATAGGCATCTATAGAGACTCTAGCAATCACACTGTTATTTTATAACCATGTATACTGCATAGCATCTGGTGGTGTTTATTTTAATTCTTCAGAAAAGGCCTATGTTTAAGTCAGAATTTAAGTGACACCATTAGAAAAAAGGCAAAAAGGCAGGAGAATAAACTGAATAAATTCCAAATATGACTTCTAAAGGCAGACAATATAAAAGCTATAATCTTAGTTTAAGCCCCACACTTTTTAAACACAGTAATTATAGGACATCTGCTTCCAACACAGCTTTGCTATTGGATAACCTTAATTGCCCTGTAATATTTCCTGACACTCCCCAAAATATGCCCCATTGCTAATAATTCATTCACAGTTCAGCCCCATTATTAGCTACTAATTCAAACAATCAAGATAAAGACAAGGAATGGATGACCTTGAACAATTATCCACTCAGTGAACAGAATTTTTTTCTGCCTTTCAAAGACTTTTACTGCTTTCCTGATGGCAATAATAACACTCCAAAATTAGGGAAATGTAGACAAGAGAAAAGAATAGTGACATCAATGCTGAGATTCTGTCTCTGATATTGATGAGGGAAAGAGTAAAGTTCTTTCAAATATACCAACTCTCATATGTAAGAGAGTAAGATCAAGAATTCAAATAGGAAAAAAAGCCAAATATCATCAAAATAATTAAAGGAAACTTGATAGTATAAAGTACAATATTAATTCGATATTTACTAAATGTAATTGTGAGAAAATTTAAAAATCAACTAATCTGAAAACCATAAAAAATGCATCTCATTTCTCCCAGCAAAATAATGGGAGTTTAACTGACATCCCCTTAGGAGGCTTTCCATAAAATAGAGGCTGCCAAGTGAATCCTCCCTCCCCTCTGCCTTCTTATTACCTCTTCATTTCTCAGGACTTTTGTTTTTCTTTTTTCCCCGCACTCCCTTTCTCTTTCTTTCTCTCCTCCTCTCCCTTTCTCTTTCTTTCTCCTCCCCTCTCCCTTCTCCTTTCCCTCCATCTTCCTGTCCCTTCCTCTTTCCATTTTCCCTCTCCCTCTCTTTTCCTTTCCCCCCTTCCTCTCCCTCTCTATTTCCCTCTCTCATTCTCCTCCTCCTCCTTCTTCTCCTTCTTCTTCTCCTCCTCTTTCTTCTTATTCACTTCTTTTCTTATGCTATTTCTTCTTTTTAACTAGTAAATTTTGCTTCAGAGACAAATAGCACAAAAGGTGCATCAGAGCTCAAGGCAAATGGCACAAAACAAGTCTTCCAAAGTGTGTGAGGAGAATGAGTAAGGAGCTTTCTTGGTTTACAAACACCATGGTTATGCCATCCAATAGACTAGAGTTTTCACTAATTATTCTTGCTAACTGAATATCAAGATCTATTAATTCTTTTCTGACTACAAGTTCTATTAGTGCTCTCTGAATTGCAGAAAAATAGAAAAAAAAGCACTAGTTCTTCCTCTTCCCATCTCTCCCTCATAGGTCTGGGAATCCACAAACAAATAATTATGTGGTTTTATGAGAAAGTCAACATTTCAAAATTTATATTAAAAAATAATGGACAAAAAATTCAATGTGAAATTAGGGCAGAAATTTAAGAAAAACATACAACACAGTTTCCTTTCTAGAGTGAGTTGAAGATATATCTTATTGTAATTTGGCAAAATATAAGGGAAATTAAATAAGCAGTTTTAATCCTGAGTGAGGAAGAATGTAATTCAAAATCTATCTCTGAAACATTGGTTCTGTGATTCTGGGCAAGTAACTTAACCTCTCAATTTTCTAGGCAATTCTCTTAATTTGCTGACCATATTCTGGGTGCTTATAAATAGTAGATATTAACAAATTTTCCATCATCTATTCAACATCTCCAGAGATGGATGATAAAGAAAGAGACAAAGGAAAATAATTTGTACAGATAATCTTTAAATATTGCTAAATAGATAGCTAAAGCTTTGAAAAATTTTAAGATATTCTGAGTTAGAGGAAGAAAGTCTATGTTTGTATATCCTAGGGTACAGAATTAAGAAAATACACAAAATTAGAAATTATTCACCATGGAGTATTTTGGGCTGCCTGAGGTGTTTGAGATCACACAGAATCCATGTCACAGTATCTTTGTATTAGCACACAAACATTGACATCAAAAGAAATTTCACAAGTAAGAGAAATATATTATATCATCTAGGCCTTTTTGAAAAGTTGGAGAGAGAGAAGAGGGAAGGAAAGGGGGGAGAGAAAAAGAGAAAGAGAGATACAGAAAGAAAAAGACACACATACACATATAGAGACAGAGAGAGAGGGAGAAAGAAAGAGATTGAGATTTTTCAAATGTATCTACCTTAGATATCCCTAGGATATTAGTATTAGGTGACAGAGTGGATAGAGTTCTGGGCCTGGAGTCAAGAAGACCTGAATTTAAATTTGTCCTCAGTAATTTAGTAGTTGTGTGAACCTGGATAAATCACTTAATCCTATTTTCTTCATATTCCTTATCTATAAAATTAGCTGGAGAAAGAAATGGCCAACCATTCTAGTGTCTTCGTCAAGAAAATGCCAAATGGGTCACAAATAATCAGATATGACCAAAAGAACTGAATAGAACCATGTACTAGAAACAGAGCTAAGTTCCAGAATTTGTGTATATATATATATATATATATATATATATGTGTGTGTGTGTGTGTGTGTGTGTGTGTGTATGTGTGTGTGTATGTATGTATATGTGTATATATATGTATATGTGTGTATATGTATGTGTGTGTGTAAAGTAAAAATAATCTCTACCCTTAAGCTTACATTCCACTGAGAAAAATAACAGGACATAAACCTATATTTATGGAATAGATTCAAAGTAATCTCAGGGCTACTAGTATCTGTGTGGACGGGAAAGATCTATTGCAAAAGGTTATACCTGAGTTAAATGCTGAAATAAACTGGAGATGCTGAGAAGCATAGGTACAAAGAGAACACATTCCAAGCCTAAAGAACAAGATGTACAAGGGCATAGAAATAAGAAATAGGGCTTGCAATTTATATGCTTAAGGAAAGTAATGAGGAAGTGTGGAATATCAAGACTAAAGGGATTGGAATAGGGATAGTAAGAACAATCTGAGAAGAGCTGAGCTGAAGAGTACATAGAAGAGTAGATATAAAGGTATACATTTCTGATGTATATCTTAGATTAAAATAAGTTTTTTTCTTTGTTTTTTTTTTTTTTTGCATCTAAGATAACAAATACCTGACAAATAATGGGCTCTTCACAAATGTTTTTGATTATTGATTCTTAGAAACCCCCATTCAGTAGAGTAGAATCATAATTAATGGTTCACTCATCTATCACTAATTTTTAAAAAGCAAAGACAGTAAGTTCACAGAATATGCTTTTTGGACTTCCAGGGATGGAGCCAAGATGGTGGAGACAACACATGTTTCTCTCTGACCTTCTCTACAAACCTCACATTAATCATGAAATCCAACCTCTGAATTAGCTCTGAACCAGTAGAACCCACAAATATTGGGAATGTAACAAATTATCAGCAGAAGATAATTTTGAAGATCTCCAGAAAAGATGTTTCAATCACAAATGGGAGGGAGGCAGCTGACCCCAAATGCCAGTGCAGACAGCACAAAATCCCAGGGTATTGCCGACTCCAGGGGCATTGCTGACTCTGTGGGGCACTGCAGTCCTCAAGTGGCAGAGAATCTACAGGGAGGAATCTACAGCAGTGTTGGCCACTCTGCCCTGGTTGCACACCAACAAATCATCATAGAAGTTATAAAACATCCAACACAAACACAAAAGTTCAGTTGTGAACCCCAAAACACCAGAATCTCATGGGTCCTGGCCACGCCCACCCAGCACCCAGAGTGAATTGGCATTGACCCAGCACAACTGCAACTGCTTGGAAAACCTTCCCCACCCAAAAGGCAGACCTCAATACAGATTTCAAACCCTGAGGAGACTAAAGGCAGATTGTCTCCAGATGAAGCCCCAGAAGACAATATAACCTAGTCCCCATCACACAAAGCTCCCCTAGAATAAATTAAAAAGGAGCTTAAAAGAGAGCTAGAAGAAAAATGGGGAAAAGAAATGAAAAAATTTGCAAGATGGTTTGGAAAAGGCAACACAGAAAGTATCTGAGGAAAATTCACTACAAAATAGACTTAGTGAAATGGAAAAAGCATATAACTTATTAAAACATAGATTTGATAAAATGGAAAAAAGAAAGCAACTCCCAGAAAAACAGAATTTGTGAAATGGAAAAAAATTCCATAAAACAACACAATTCATTTAAAAATTCAATTGGACAAATACAAAAAGAAGTTTAAAAAAAAAAAAGCAAATGAAGAAAATAATTCACTAAAAGTCAGAATTGAACAAATGGAAATGAATGACTCCATGAGAAAACAAGAATCAGTCAAGCAAAACCAAAAAAAAAAAAAAATGTAAAATACCACATTGGAAAACAACCAACCTGGAAAATAGAACTAGAAGAGACAATCTAAGGATTATTGGACTCCTTGAAATACATGATAAAAAAGATAAAAAAAAAAGTCTAGAAACTATTTTTCAGGAAATCATCAAAGAGAACTGCCCAGATACTATAGAAACAGAAGGTAAAATGACCACTGAAAGAATTCAGTGAACACACACAGAAAGAGACCCCAAAATTAAAACCCCAAGGAATATTGTGGCTAAATTTGAGAAGATTCAAACCAAGGAAAAAAATATTACAAGCAGCCAGAAAGAAACAATTCAAATACTGAGGAGCCCAATAAGGATTACTCAGGACCTAGCAGCTTCCACTCTAAAGGATCAAAAGGCCTAGAATCCTAATATTCTGAAAGGTGAAGGAAGTTGGAATGCACCCAAGAATAAATTATCCTGCTAAACTGAGCATTTTCTTTTAGAGAAGAAGATGGACATTCAGTGAAACTGGTGAATTCCATTTATTTTTTATGAAAAGACCAGAACTAAACAAAAAATTTGACCTCCAAACATAGAACTCAAGAGAAATATGAAAAGGTTAAAAAATAACTCTTGAGAAATGTATTTCTTTTATGGATATACATTGAGAGTACATGTATGTCTGATTTTACTTTTATAATATTAAAAATAAACTAGAGATGGAAAGGGAATTGTAACAGAAAAAAAATGGAAAAGTGGAGGTAAAATGAGGGAAATTACATCTCAGGAAGAGGCAAAGAAAATTGAGGGAAAGAAAAGAGGGTGATAAATATTGTGTGAATCTTACTCTCATCAGATTTGGCCCAAAGAAAGAATATTAGATATATTTGTTTTCACTGAGAAACATCTCTCATCCTTTAGAAAAGTGGGAGGGGTAAAGGGAAAAGGGAAGGAATAGGCTAAATAGAAGGGAAAAGTGAAATAGTAGGGGAAAGGTATAAGAAAGGGGGAGGATCTCTAAAGAGGAAGGACTGCTTGAGGCAAGTAGTACTCATAAATAAAATATTGGGGAGGAGGGAAAGGGGAAAAAGGATAAAAGTATAATTTGGGGTTAATAAGATGGCAGGAAATACAGAATTGGTAGTTTTAACTGTATGTATGAATGGGGTGAACTCTTCCATAAAATGTGAGCATATAGCAGACTGAATTAAAAGCCAGAATTCCATGGACCCATACTTAACACCACATACCAAGATAAGATCAAAATAGGTCCATGATTTAGGCATAAAGAACGAAATCATAAATAAATTAGAGGAACATAGGATAGTTTACCTCTCAGACTTGTGAGCAAGAAAGGAATTTGTGACCAAAGGAGAACTAGAGATCCTTATTGATCACAACATAGAAAATGTTGATTATATAAAATTAAAAATCTTTTGTACAAACAAAACTAATGCAAACAAGATTAGAAGGGAAGTAACAAACTGGGAAAATATTTTTACACTTAAAGGTTCTGAAAAAGGCCTCATCTCCAAAATATATAGAGAAGTGACTCTAATTTATAAGAAATCAAGCCATTCTTCAATTGATAAATGGTCAAAGAATATGAACAGACAATTTTCAGATGATGAAATTGAAACTATTTCCACTCATATGAAAAAGTGTTCCAAGTCACTATTGATCAGAGAAATGCAAATTAATACAACTCTGAGATACCAGTACATACCTGTCAGATTGGAAAAAATGATGAATGTTGGAGGGGATGTGGGAAAACTGGGACACTGATGCATTGTTGGTGGAGTTGTGAAAGAATCCAACCATTCTGGAGAGCAATCTGGAATTATGCCCAAAAAGTTATCAAAAAGTACATACCCTTTGACCCAGCAGTGCTACTACTGGGCTTATATCCCAAGGAAATACTAAAGAAGGGAAAGGGACCTGTATGTGCCAAAATGTTTGTGGCAGCCCTTTTGTAGTGGCTAGAAACTGGAAAATGAATGGATGCCCATCAATTGGAAAATGGTTGGGTAAATTATGGTATATGAATGTTATAGAATATTATTGTTCTGCAAGAAATGACCAGCAGGATGAATACAGAGAGGCTTGGAGAGACTTATATGAACTGATGCTGAGTGAAATGAGCAGAACCAGGAGATCATTATATACTTCAACAACAATACTATATGAGAATGTATTCTGATGGAAGAGGATATCTTCAACAAAGAGAAGATCTAATTCAGATCCAATTGATCAATGATGGACAGAATCAGCTACACTCAGAGAAGGAACACTGGGAAATAAGTGTAAACTGTTTACATTTTTGTTTTTCTTCCCAGATTATTTTTAACCTTCTGAATCCAATTCTCCTGTGCAACAACAACAACAAAAAAAATTCAGTTCTGAACACATATTATATCTAGGATATTCTATAACATATTTAACATGTATGAGAATGCCTGCCATCTAGGGGAGGAGGTGGAGGGAAGGAGGGGAAAATTCAGAACAGAAGGGAGTGCAAGGGATAATGTTGTAAAAAATTACCCATGCATATGTTCTGTCAAAAAAAAAAGTTATCATTATAAAATTAATTTAAAAAAAAAGCCAGAATTCTACAATATGTTGTTTACAAGAAACACATTTAAAGAAGAGTAATACCTACAGAGCAAAGGTAAAAGGCTGGATAAGAATCTATTGTGCTTCAGGTGAAGTTAAAAAAAAAAAAAAAAAAAAAAAAAACAAAAAAAACAGGGGTAGCCATCTGTTAAGGAGCAAGTCAATTCTCCAAGAGCTTCCACAGCTATGGATCATAACATCTGAAGGAGTTGCAAAGCAGCCTTTGCTGACACGGGTATTGCAAACTGAGAATGAAATAAATTGGAGGCAGAGGGAAGAGGAAAGAGGCCAGACAATGCAATGACCTCTCAGTCAGAGAGGTCAGTGAACAGCAACTGCTTCTCAGTCTCCTTGTATCATGCTCTCAACTAGGAGATGCATTCTGCAGGTCTGGGTTGGATCTCCAGCCACTGTCAGGTGGCTCCCATATTACAACAGCCATCATTAAACATCATTAAACATAAATCATATACCAAATGGTATAGCATCTAAATTCATAAAGAAGTTAAGAGAGTTGCAAGAAGAAATAGACAGCAAAACTATAATAGTGGGAGATCTCAACTTTGCTCTCTCAGAATAAGATAAATTAAGAAGTTAAGGAGGTAAATGGAATACTAGAAAAAGTAGATATGATAGATCTTTGGAGAAAATTGAATGGAGATAGAAAGGAGTACATTTTCTTCTATTAGGACACAAAGACCTCAAAATCAAATGCAGAAAGACAGAAATAGTAAATGCATTTTTTTCAGATCATGATGCAATAAAAATTGCATTCAATAAAGGGCCATTAAGTAATTTCATCCTAAAGAATGAATGGGTGAAACAGCAAATCACAGACATAATTAATAATTTCATCCAAGAGAATGGCAATAATGAAACAACATACCAAAATTTGTGGGATGCAGCCAAAGAGGTAATAAGGGTAATAAGAGGAAATTTTATATCTTGAGATGCTTACTTGCATAAAAGAGATAAATAGATCAATAAATTGGGCTCGCAACTAAAAAAGCTAGAAAAAGAACAAATTTAAAAGCCCCAATCAAATACCAAACTTGAAATTCTAAAAACAAAAGGAGACATCAATAAAATGGAAACTAAAAAAAAAAAAACAAAAAAAAAACTATTGAATTACAAAATAAAACTAAGAGTTGGTTTTTATGAAAAAATGAACAAAATAGATAAAACTTTAGTTGATTTGATTAGAAAAAGGAAAGCGGAAAACCAAATTGTTAGTCTCAAAAATGAAAAGGAAGAATTGTCCACCAATGAAGAGAAAACTAGAGTAATTATCAGGAATTACTTTGCCCAGCTTTACGCCAATAAACTTGACCACCTAAGTGTAATGGAGGAATAACTACAAAAATATATGTTGCCCAGATTAATAGAAGAGGATATAGATTATTTAAATAGTCCCATTTTAGAAAAAGAAATAGAACAAGCTATTAATCAACTTCCTAAGAAAAAATCCCCAGGACCAGATGGATTTACATGTGAATTCTGCCAAATATTTAAGGAACAATTAACTCCAAAACTATATAAACTATTTGAAAAAAATAGGGAATGAAGGACTCCTACCAAATTCCTTTTATGACATAGACTGATACCTAAATCAGGTAAGAACAAACAGAAAAAGAAAATTATAGACTAATTTCCCTAATGAATATTGATGCAAAAATCTTAAATTAAATATTAGCAAAGAGATTACAGATAATCATCTCAAGTTAATACACCACAACCAAGTAGGATTTATACCAGGAATGCAGGGCTGGTTCAATATTAGGAAAACTATTAGGATAATTGACTATACCAATAATCAAATTAACAAAAACCATATGATTATCTCGATAGATGCAAAAAAGAATTTGATAAAACCCAACACACATTCCTGTTAAAAACATGAGAGAGTATAGGAATAAATGGACTTTTCCTTAAAGTAGTCAGTAGCATCTATTTAAAACCATGTAATGGGGATAAACTAGAACCATTCCCAATAAGATCAGAGGTGAAACAAGATTGCCCTCTATGACTATTGCTATTCCGTACTGTATTAGAAATGTTGGCCTTGGCAATAAGAGAAGAGAAAGAGATTAAAGGAATTATAGTAGGTAATGAGGAAATCAAATTTTCACTCTTTGCAAGTAATATGATGGCATATTTAAAGAAAATCAGAGAATCAACTGAAAAGCTCTTAGAAATAATCCACAACTTTAGCAATGTTTCAGGATACAAAATAAATCCACATAAATCATCAGCATTCTTATACATCACTAACAAAATCCAACTACAAGAGATACAAAGAGAAATTCCATTTAAAATAACTGTTGATAATATAAAATATTTGGGAATTTATCTGCCAAGGGAAGGTCAGGAATTATATAAGCAAACCCACAAAACACTTTTCACACAAATAATGTCATATCTAAGCAATTGGAACAATATCAAGGGCTCATGAATATAGGTCAAGTGAATATAATAAAGATGACAATACTCCCTAAACTAATTTATTAATTTAGTGTATACCAATCAAACTCCTAAGAAACTATTTTACTGAACAAAAAAATAACATCAAAATTCATCTGGAAGAACAAAAGTTCAAGAATTTCAAAAGGATTAATGAAGAGAAAAGCAAATGAAGGTGGCCTACCTGTATCAGACCTAAAACCATGTTATAAAGCAGTGGTCATCAAAACCATTTGGTACTGGCTAAGAGATATAGAAGTTGATCAGTGGAATAGGTTAGGTTCACAGAACAAAATAGCCAATGAATATAATAATCTAGTATTTGACAAACCCCAAAGCCCCCCTTTTTGGATAAGAATTCACTATTTGACAAAAACTGCTGGGAAAATTGGAAACTAGTATGGCCGAAAGTAGGCATAGACCCACACCTAACACCATATACCAAGATAGTTTAAATGGGTTCATGATCTAGACATAAGGAATGATACTATAAACAAATTAGAAGAACATAGGATAGTTTACCTTTGTGTCCAAAGAAGAACTAGAGATCATTATTGATCACAAAACAGAACATCTTAACTATATTAAGTTAAAAAGTTTTTGTACAAACAAAACTAATGCAGACAAAATTAGAAGCGAAACAATAAACTGGGAAAACATTTTTACATCCAAAAGATCTGATAAAAGCCTCATTTCTAAAATATATAGAGAATTGACTTGAATTTATAATAGTTCAAGCCATTCTCTATTTGATAAATGGTCAAAGGATATGAACAGGCAATTTTCAGATGAAGAAATTGAAACTATTTGTAGCCACATGAAAAGGGGCTCCAAATCACTATTGATCAGAGAAATGCAAATTGAGACAATTCTGAGATTCCACTACATACCTGTCAGATTGACTAAGATGACAGGAAAACATAATGACAAAAATGTTAAAGGGGATGTGGGAAAACGGGGACACTGATATAATGTTGGTGGAACTGTGAATGGATCCAACTATTCTGGAGAGGAATTTGGAACTAAGCTCAAAAACTTATCAAATTGTGTATACCCTTTGATCTAGCAGTGTTTCTACTGGTATTATATCCCAAAGAAATCCTAAAGGAGGGAAAGGGACCCACATGTACAAAATGTTTGTAGCAGCCCTCTTTGTAGTGGCAAGAAAGTGGAAACTGAATGGATCATTATACACAGCAACAACAAGACTATACGGCAATCAATTTTGACAGCTGTGGCTCTCTTCAATATTGAGATGATTCAAACCAGTTCCACTTGTTCAGTGATGAAGAGAGCCATCTACACCCAGAGAATGGGAACTGAGTGTGGACCACAACATAACTTTCTCTTTCTCTCTCTGTTGTTATTTGCTTGCATTATGTTTTCTTTCTCAGTTTTTTCTTTTTCTTCTTTCTTGATTTAATTTTTCTTGTGCAACAAAATAACTGTATAAATGTGTATACATATATTGGATCTTGCATGTACTTCAACATATTTAACAGATATTGGACTAGAGATGAGGCAAGAAGGGGAAAATTTGCAACAAAAGGTTATGCAAGGATCAATGTTGGAAAAATTACCCATGCATATGCTTTGTAAATAAAAAAGCTTTAATTTTAAAAAAGAATATGCTTTTTACTGGATCCAGTACTATTGGAACAATTTAATTGACAAGGTATCTCATTTTTTTCCTGGTTTTCAAACTATGTGAAATCAATCTTTCACTTATTCAACAAGTATCAATAGCAAGAATTTTTAACTTTATTTTATAATGTTAGGATTACTGAGTGAGAGCTGGGGTTGTCTGGATGGTGACAAGGTGAGAATTCAGGTTGTCTGGATAGTTACAAGGTGAGAACTCAGGTTGACTTGGTAGAAGGAGCAAGCCCATTGGCTGAAGTGGTTCTTCCCAGAAGCCCTTGCATTATCCCACGCCCATTCTCTGGGAGGATAAAGAGGACAGCAATCCAGGAAGAGGAGAAGACTCTGAATTGCATCAGGCTTGACGGGGCTCTCTGCAGGAAGGGAAATCACTTCTAAGGACAAGAGTTAACAGCAACTGCCTGGAGACAACGGTTCACTACAGGAAGAAGAATCTGTCTGAGAGATTTGAGTAGACACAGCAGATCTCTTCCCAGAGAGCGATCCAGCAGCTTCTGGAGACGACAGCTCGCTACATTATAAGGCTTGTGTTCATCATATTATTGTTTTCTACCATTAAGATGTGGACCTCACTTATGCCAAGCCAAATTTAGCATTTTTTGCAATTGAATTTGTCTTCAATAGACAATTATATCTCAAAGATGTTCAATTAAGATACCATTTTGTTGAGATAAAGACAAATCAATTAGAATAATTGGTATCAAAAATCTTTCAAAGTTAATTCGATGCAACAGATAATCTTTGATTTGCCTTGTCAAGTGTAAGACATTATGATGGACATGAGGGATACAGAAGCAAGAAAATTAAAAAATATATTCCTTTAGAAGTATATATTTTGCTAGGAGTGTAGGATACATCTATAACTAAGTAAATGAAAAGTATTTACAATATAATAAAAAGAAATTTATATGGAAAACAGTAGTAACTGAAAGATCATAAGAAACATTAGGTCATACAAGATAAAGAATGAGCCTTGGAGTCAGAAAAAAGCTGAGTTAAAGTCTTATTCCTTATAAAGGTTGCCCCTAGCTGTCCTTTCTTATATATGAGAGAAAAACAGAAAGGGGAAAGACATTAATCTGCTTTGCTGTATGGGAAAAGAAACTGAGATTTAACTGGATACCAGAATTCTGCTGAATGAAGGGCTCAGAGATTTAACCTGAGCTGTTTTGATATGAGCTCTGTTTGCTCATTCAGTTGGACAACATAGAATCTTTGTAAGCAAACAGCTGCCTGGGCTGGTCTGTAGCATGTAGAGATAGCAAGTCAAATGAACTTTCTAATTCTCTAGCTTAAAGGAACTGTTATCCAAAATCATGCTGAAACACTTTTACAATATTTTTAAAGAGTATCTGCAAGTGGAAAGAGCTTATAAATGCTATCTTTATTTGAAAATAGGAAAGAATTATCTCAATTTGAGAATCAAAGAATCAATGGACAACTAGCTGTCAGAGATACAATTTCATGCAATATAGATGTTCCCAAATATACCAATGACATCAGAGTTTGCAATCCAAAGTTCTGACTTACCTTGAGCTCAAAAGTTTTTTCCTCCCTCTTATATTTCCCTGTCAGGTTTCTGGAGGTATGTGTCTTTTCTTCCCCACAGTTACTGACAGTGGAATAATGTGATCCACTTTGGTGCATATGTTGTGATGAATTTTATTACTCATGCATTTATATTTTAACAATTTAATACCTGTAATATTATTTTATATTATATGTGATGTTTCAAAAGGAAATAACTGGAAGATTTCTCTGCACATTCACTATTTCCACTGAAAAGGACTGCTGTTAAGAAACTTTGATCCAGCTGTAAATATAAAGAAGATAATGCATTGTGCAGAGAGAGTTCCAACGACGCAAATAGGAGAGAATTGACATATTAATAATAATGTCCAACATTGTACATGAGACAATGGGAAAACAGCTAATGTATTAATTGTGTCTACAAAATTCAACCAAGGGAAAGCTAAAACAATGATGGATGGAATGACATGAAATGAGAAAAACTTTTGTTTGGTTGCTAAATGAATGCTTATATTTAAGATTTAAAAGTATCCTAGTTAACTATTTGATTTGTATAAATAGAAGCATATTGGTGGTTACTCAAGAGCTAAAGTTGTGATTACTTGGAACACATTACTTCACAGCAGAGTTATTCCTCCCAACAAACTTGAACTTGAGAGAATCTGAGAATAATTATATTATCTAGAAACCTAGATAAGGGTGAGGTCATATTGGGTAGAAAAAGTCAGTCCAGAAATAAAATAGATGTTCATATACCTATGTGAGAAATATGATGTGCCATAATGAGTATTTCTAGTACAGTATGATTCTATGAACTCAAGACTTTGAAAAACATTTACTGAAAGACACTCTAAATGTCACTTCTTTCAACCACATTTTTTGCTCAAGAAATGCTGATTCTGTTTAAAAGCTGCTTTTTTGGTGTTATATGTTGCTCGTCACTTGAGAAGCAAAGAAAAATCTATCCAGTGTATTCTTTGTTTACTTTTTAAAAAGATAAACCACAATGGCTTATCTATTTACACTTACATGAAGTCTTCTAGTTCCAAAATATTCTTGAAAGGTCAATTCTAAGTGCATATTTGCCTTCTCTGAATTACATTCATATGTCAAAGTTTAATATTGCCAAAATTATTTTAGGCATCAATGAAACAAATCATAACCCGGACAAATTCTCAATTTCCCTAAGATGTTATGCTCCTCCTTTTCCTCATTTGCAACTAACTAGAGATTTGTGGTAGAGATCTAAGGATTTTAATATTTAGTTACAGTTGACTATATTTAGCATTCTTGTTTATTCTGAGACATCTCTTATGTCATGGGTATAAAACAACATTTTTCTAAAAGGATTGAATCACAAAATAAACACTATGATGCAAAACACACACACACACATATATGGTTAACTATACAAAATAAAGTCACCCTTCTTTAATAGATATTGAAAAATCTGTTTTATAGTTTTATCTATTTATAACCCTCCCTTTCTTTAGCTTTCACCCTCCTCAAATGGCTCCCCACCACCATCCCCAAATGTCCATCTGTTTAAGCAGAGTTGCTCTGTTTCAATTACATCTGTTTGCTACCAGGTTTGAGTTTTCCTTTTTTAGAAACCTTAAACCTTTTCCAGCTAAAGTTCAGGTTCTAGTTTGAACTTCATACTTCTGGTTTTCCCACATTTTCTGTCAGATGTTGAGCCAAACCCAAAATTAGGTTCACATTTTCTTTTCTGTCTGAAAGAAAATATCCCACAAACTTAGTAGATGGTGCCTATTCAGCAAAACTGGGTGACACCAAAAAGGCCCACTATATAATACAAACCTCATAATTTAGCCTCTAAGATTCTTGTCAAATGACTGTTATTATTATTATTATTATTATTTTTAATGAGCAAGGCTAGGTTGGAAAGAAGTTCACTTGTTTACATAGAGAAGGCCCCATAAGAAAACATGACTTCAGGCAAAATTACCGTTTTGCTTCAGTGATTCCATTATTGCTGAATATTCTACATGTTTGACCAGCCCTCAGCAGCCAAGACAGACTTGTGTGATCAGTTTATGAAATATTTGTTTAAGAAATTAAACCTCCCTCCATTTGTTAATTACATTCTTCAAAATGAGGCATTTGGAAATACTCAAATTTTGAGACTATATTCAGCAAGTAGTATGTTTTAGTGATATGGAACTCAGGGATTTGTGACACTTTTTTTCATGAGGCTCATTACCACAGAGGTATGGTCAGCATGGACCTTTCCTACTTGTTCTCAATTAGTTCCTTTCAGGTGATGTTTATGATTGTAGAAATTAAGTAAGGATAGTCTGGTGCTAAGATTTAACAAAGAGGGGGAACATGGAAATTTGGTGGGAATATGATGATGTGTTTTGGTAATTTGAGATTGATTCTACTGCACATAGTCAGAAAATAATAATAAAAGGTGATTGTCAGAGAACCAACTGACTAATATGATATAATAAACATGTATATACTGACTGAAGTCAGTTACCTATTTTCAAGTTCCTCTTCTATCTAAAATTTCTGGGCAATACTTTTTTTAACCTATAAAATAAGGAAATTGAGACATATACTCTTCAAAGTCCCTTACATTCTTAAATTTATAATCTTATAAACAAGAATTCATTTTTAATTTTTTTATTTAGTATTTTTTCAGTTAGATATAAAAACAATTTTTAACATTCATTTTAAAATCTTTGATAAAAGGTAATTTATTAACTTCTCCCTATATTCTAGTGATCCCAGAAGACTAACTCCTCTGGTGTAGGGGCTTGCCAAGCCCTTTTTGGGGCTGCTAAGTCACCTTTGGTGTCCACACTCACCAAGCTCTCTCATCTGTGGCTCCAAGAAGCTGTAGAATACATGGTGATTACAGCCAGCCAATGTCTTGACAGACAGGCTAAACTAGATTGAAAGTAACTGACAAATCTCAAACCTCTCTGTGAGGTAGGGGGATGTATATCCCAAGCAAGTGAACACTTTTCCTGAAAGAACAGTTGGATGAGAACAATTTTATCCACTGGCCATGAGGGCAGCTGAATTAGGTTCTGTGGAGCGTTTAGAGCTTGGTCAGAAATTCAAGATACCAGATCATTTTCTTCATTGACTCAGGAAGTAGAGTGAAGCTCATAATTTTGTGGAATTCTTTCTCCCTTAAATCCAATTCTTGTGTAAGCCAAAATATCCCCTCACAATGTCATTGTTCTTCTTTGAAAACAAAAGATAAACAAAAACAACTGTGTTTCAGACACCTCTAAGTACAAGGAATACATTTAAGGTCCCTGCCTTCAAAGAACTAAATTTCTATCTAGGGGACAAAATATTTTCCCTGAAAACTAGAAGAAGGATGAAGTGATTTTTTTTTTTTACTTAATAATTTTTTATTATATATATATATTTTTATAATATTATCCCTTGTATTCATTTTTCCAAATTATCCCCCCCTCCCTCTATTCCCTCCCCCCGATGACAGGCAATCCCATACATTTTACATGTGTTACAATATAGTCTAGGTACAATACATGTGTGTGAATATCATTTTCTTGTTGCACAATAAACATTAGATTCCGAAGGTACATGCAACCTGGGCAGACAGATATTAGTGCTAACAATTTACATTCACTTCCCAGTGTTTCTTCTCTGGGTGTAGCTACCTCTGTCCATCATTGATCAACTGGAAGTGAGTTGGTTTTTCTTTATGTTGAAGATTTCCAATGAAGTGATTTTTTTAAAGGGACCAACTAACACCTGGAAATCAGGAAAGGCCTTTGAAGGAAATAAACCTGAACTGAAACTGGAAAGAGGGTAGGATCAGACAAGAGAGCATTCTAAGCATGGGGGACTCCTCTGCAAAGGCATAGATGGCAGATTCAATGTCATGTTCTGGGAGTAGCAAGTAAGCCAGGATAAAGTACACAAAAGGGGATTATTGTAAAACCACCCCGCCAAGATTGTCTGGAGTCAGTCTGTGACAATCTTTAAACACCAAGCAAAGGAGTTTATATTTTATCCTAAAAGCAACAGGAAGCCACCGTGACTTCTTGAGCAGTGACTTGATCAGGCCTATGGCTAAACTAGGAATATCACTTTGACAGTTGTTTGGACAATGAATGGGAGAAGGACCAGACTGGAGGCAAGAAAGGTAATAAGGACCTGATCAAAGGTGACAGTCATGAGATTAGAGAGGAGGAGGCTACAAAAAACTTTAAGGACAAAGAATTAAAGAATTAAAAAAAAAAAAAAAAAAAAAAAAAAAAAACCTTGGTAGATACAAGAGTTATATAGAGAGAATGAAGAGCTTAACATAATTTCTGCATTATAGAATTTGTATAAATGGAAGAACAGTATCCTCAAAAGAAATAAAGAAATCTGAAGGGGCCGTAGCTTGGGGGGGGGGGGGAAACAATATTGATTTTGGTTTTGAATATTTTGAATTTTTTATGTTAATGGAACATCCAGGTAGAAATATCCAGCAACAAGTTGGAGTTGTAGGGCTGGAGATCAAAGGAGAGATAAAGATTGAATATATTCATCTAGGAAGGTAGTTATGTGGCAGGGTTTGGACTCAGGAAGAATCATCTTAAAATCTGGCCTCAAGCATTTGCTACCTGTGTGATCCTGGGCAAGTTACTTAACTCTATTTGCTTCAGTTTCTTCATCTGTAAAATGAGCTGGAGAAGGAAATGGCAAATTATTCCAGTACCTTTGGCAAGAAATTTCCAAATGGGTACACAAAGAATCAGACATTACTAAAATGACAATAACAAGAACACCTTGATTTGGGATTTCTTCATGAATCTAGGGGAATAGATGAGATTATGAGAAAGACAGAGGAGGGAATAAGGGGAAACTTAGAACCCTAAGATACATATATAAATAGGCTGTAAGACATAGACAATTATCCAGCAGAGCCTGAGAAGAATTGGTCATACTAGAAAGAAAAGAAACATAATAAAGTGGCTTCTTAAAGACTCAGAAGAAAGGAATCTTTTGAATTTTGCCACCCAGTCTTCAGTCCACTCTGAAGCCAACTTTTCTATGTTATCTTTCCCAACTAGAGTATGATTTTAAATTTTTTTTTTTCCTGAGGCAATTGGGGTTAAATGAGTTGCTCAGTCACAGAATTGAATTTAGGTCCTCCTGACTTCAGAGCTGGTATTCTATCCACTGCACCATCTAGCTGCTCCAAGTATGAATTTTTTGACAGCAAAGATCATCTTTTAAAAATATATATATATTTACATCATTTAGCATAGTGCTTGGCACACAGTTATTGCTTAATAAATGCTCATTCATTCAGCACAGTGTTGCTCTTTACAGAAATTATCATTTTCATTTGATTACTGTCTGCATCGCAAGATGTGAAAATTACAGGAAGAGAATGGTATACTTTCGCTAGCATGCCAGAAAGAAAGTGAGGATTCAATATAATAAGATCTAGAGCTGGTAACTTATGCTGAATTCTTACCAAAGAGGAGAACGTGGCCCTGAGGCAGGAATCAGAAAACCAACTCTGAGGGGAGAGTAGAGTAGCTGCAGAAGATAAGTGGGTAAAAAGAAAGAAAAAAAAAAGAAACAAGTAAAAGGACTTATTAAGAAGGGCCACCTCATTCCCTAAATCTGGAGTGAAGGCCTGGAAGAGAAGTGTTTGATATTTAGTTTATCTTAAATGTGGAAGTGAGGAAGAGAAGATTCAGATTTAAGAAGGTGTTTGCACTTTAGCAAATCATGCCTTAAGGCAAAATTTCCAGACTTTCAAGTGGAGAAAAAAAAGAGAAAGTACTTAGTGCACCTATTGGGAAAGAGAATAAACAAAGACTAAGAACGAGTTGGGATGGAAGAATGGTGGGGAAGAATAAAATAAGGTAGACTGGTAAGGATTGAAAGATATTGATTGGATAAGTAGGGTAATTTTAATGCAGATAATGGAGTCTTGGAGAAAGGTTTTAAGAGCATTGAAGACATTTTGAAGTGATAAGACTGAAAAACTGATTTCACCATTAGTTAAGAAACTTTGTTATGGGATTGGGGCCCTGCTGTTCCAGAGCTTAATAAGCAGATAATTGTGAAAGTTTATTTAGCTAATAGCATGATCCAGGAAAAGAGATTTGGTTGTGAAAACAGAGAAGATGGATGAGCATTAGGTTCACTGTAAAGGAAGAAGCCACATGTTGGAAACTAGGAAACGACAGGGAATAAGCATTTATATGGCCCTTACTATGTTGCCAGGCATAGAGCTAAGCATTTTTACAAATATCTCATTTGATCCCCATAACAATCCTACTAGGTAGGTGGTATTTTTATCCCCATTTTACAGTGTAATAAACTGAGCAAGAGATTAAATGATTTGCTCAGACTCTCACTATCCAAATTCTTCTAAGACTATTAACTTTAGCTTAAAAAAAAAAAAGAAAGAAAAAACTTATTTTGATCCATTCTTAAAATATATTCACATTAAGATTTGAGTACAAATCCTGATTTGGCCATTTTCAATGATCCTGGGCAATTCATTTAACCCCTCTCAGTTTCAAATTCCCCTGTTTGGTACAATGAAGATAATAGCACCTACATCACAGAACTGTGAAGGTCAAATAAAATAATGTAAACAAAGTGCTTTGTAAACATTAAAGTGCTGAAAAACTGTTATCATTGTATGATTTCCAAGTTTATCAATTCCATGCATTCCTTCAAATAAGCCTATGCTTTACTCCAAATTTCCATCATAAATATATATATATATATATATATATATATATATATATATATATATATATATATATATATCTCAAAGAATGACTCAGACCCAAAAACCAAAAATAACAGTCTTTTCATTGTGACTTGAGAATACTGCGTGGACTTTGATTAAATATTAATCTTGATGGTAATGCTTGAAGCAACAGAAGTTCAGGGGGGAAATAAAAACTTATATTAACTTATATTTTCTTATTTAAATAGGAATTAGAATGAGCTCATAGGCCAGTGTCCCTGAGGGAATAGTGCATTGGAATCTTATGGGACATATATGGTACACATTCAAACAAATGACCAAGGAACTAATGTTTTTTAAAAAATCAACTTGCAAGCATATAAAATACTATATTAATTGTCTTTCCCTTTTGGGAAATGAAGTAGGAAAGTTCATTTACATAGCTCTTTCCTCATAATCTTCAAAACACCAGAACAACTTAGGAATGGGTCAATTCTACTTTCTTACTAACTATAGAAATTGTTAGGGGCCTGGGAGGAAGGCCAGTTGGTCAGTCAGTCAAACCTTTATAAGAGTAAAATATTCTTGGAGATGAGTGACAGGGAAAGAGGAAGCCATAGTTTACTCTGAATCTTTCTACATTTCCTTCAAAAGTAACCAAACAAGAAAATGTTTTAAATTATTCTTCTATAAGAATGTTTCCATGTCTAGTATAGTTTTTAAAGCATATAATGGGCACATGATAAGTGCCTGTCAACTCTCTGATTACTAACCCCTTCTCTTAAAGCTGTACCTGGCTGGGTTTTGATACACATACACACACACACACACACACACACACACACACACACACACACACAGATATTCATTTGAAAAGAGCATAAAATTTAGTGCTAGGTATTTAAAACTCAGAAAAAGATGTTTAAGGCCACATATGTACACATGAACAAGCTGAGGTCTTCAGTAGCTTGAGTGACTTGCTCAGGATTTTATAGATAAATATCTAGATGCAAGGATGTCTTGGTAAATGTTTAACCAATTGCTTGGGGGAGAGGATGAGATATATGCAGGGTACACTTTTAAATGTAATTCACTTTAATATTTTCTCTGTTACTTTCTTAAGTCTATGCAACCAATAAAACAATAAATCAATTCCTGATTTGTCAGATTTTAAATATATACATATATACACATTCAAAATTTAACAACCAGCTATTGAAAATTGATTCAAGGTAGCTTCAGTACCCTCTTTCCTGTGTCTAGTCACACTTGTATCATTGTCATGTTATAAAACTTAGAATGAAGTTTATGATTAAGTTACAGGTTCATAGTATTTTCAATAGTATTTTATTTGAAAGATGTGTTGTTGTTTGGGAATTTTTCAGTTTTATCTAGATCCTTAAGATACCATCTGGGATTTTCTCCACAGAGATATTAGAGTGTTTTGTTTTTGCCATTGCCATTCCTTATCCAGCTCATTTTACAGATGAAAAAACTGAGGAAAAAACAGGATTAAATGACTTGCCCAGAGCAATTTTGTGTCTGTGGCCACATTTGAATTCAGGAAGATGAGTCTTCCTGACTCTGGCCCAAGCACTCTACCTGCTTATTATACCACCCAACTGAATGGTTAATTTTGATTTCTATAAAATCCCCAGAAGATGATTTTCCCAAGAATACATTCACAATGCCAAATCCAGGACTTTGAACTCATGTGTTCTGGTGCTGAATCCCAGAATCTGTCTATTATATAACACAGCCTATTATAGGAAAACTACTTTATATTAAGGTAGAGGTGGCGAACATGAGGCCAGCTGCCACATGAAGTCCACAAAATACCCCAGAGGGCATCCAGAAGCAGATTAAAATGTAATTCAACAAAATAAATAAATAGAATAAAACAGATAATATTAAATTTTAAAACTAAATTAATATGCAACCCAGAGGGATCCTGTCCTATGGTTTAGTAGCCTGTTTCTTTTAAGTTTGATAATATTAATGTCAGGGCCATTTTATAAAATTAAAACTCAAAATTCAAATTGAATTCTAATTTAAAATGAAGTAGAATTTTAAAGTATTATATTTTATTTTCTAACTATTTTGGAAGGAATATCTGGTAGATAGCAGAATAAGTAGAGAATGATGAGATGCAAGTACCCAGAAAAGAAAGAAAAAAAAATTGGTTAATATGCACATCATCTACTTGTTTCCGGATGATCTCTTTCTCATAAAATTGATTCTTTTCTGAAGGCAAGAGGACTAAAGGTCAAGATTTTCAAGGGTTCTAGTTTTTGCTACAGTTAATGCTACAGCTGCAACACATATGTACCAATTCTGCACCTGTGTGAAATAATGTGGGCTCTCCCCCTCAACACCAAGTACTCAGTATTCTTTTTTCATAATCTTTTGATCACTTTTCTGTCACTCATATTCTAATTATTAAAACAGAAATTTCCCTCATCATTTTACATTTAAGTCACAAAAAGATTATTTAATACAAGAATGAAATATTTGAAATTAGATTCCCCACTAAAGTTTTTCTTCCTTAAGAACAAATTAAAAATGCACCTTTAAGGCTTTAGTAATGATAGAAATGTTGTCTTTGCTTATGTGTGTATTTGTGCATTCATATAGTGTGTGTGTGTGTGTGTGTGTGTGTGTATAAAGCTTACAATTGCTAAGCTTCTACATAACATTTATGATTGTAATAACAAATATTTAGTAATGTCATATTAGCACACACATGGATGAACACAAATTCTGGTCTGTAATTTAAAAGAAGTCCTTCATTCTTAGATTCATCATAAATATACCTGATTGTATGGGGATAGATTCTTTTAGAATAGGAATACATGTAAAATGTAAACTAAATAGTTACTTTGTTTTAAAACTTTCTATTGACTTTTAAATTTATATTTTAGATGCTTATTCTTCCCAGGCTGACTTTCCCCCATTAATTATTTTACACAATCACTGGAAGAAGAAACTGATTTTAAAATTAATGGCAGCATGAGCCCCTTACTTATAAATAAGAAAATATTAGCATATCAATGAAACATCCTGTTCTGGGCTGCAGATGTGGGTCATTTGACCTGGTTATATAAGTCTTGTCTAAGGCTGGAAATTAAAGGTAGAGTGTGTGTCTAAAATTCTAGATCCCCAAAGTTCCTTTCTCATAATATTGAATCTTTCTGGTCATCTTTTGTTGGGCCATAAAATTCCCTAATTGCATGCACATTATTTTCTATTGATTGGTTGTGCTCAGTGTCACTTGAAAAGAGTGTTAATCCTCTAGTAATTAACATCTCCTTGAGGTCAGCAAAGGTCAGAGAGTTTGTCCAGAGGGTTGGGGTTTGGAGAAGTTGCTTCTTTGGGGACTTCTTGTTCCCATCTCTGTCTCTGTCTCTGTCTCTCTCTGTTTCTCTATGTGTGTCTTTCTGTCTCTGTCTCTGTCTCTTTTTCTCTCTCTGTCTTTCTCTCCTTCCTTTTTCTCTCTCCCCCTTCCTCTATGTCTCTTTCTGCCTCTGATTCTGTCTTTCTGTCTCTGTATGTCTCTCTCTCTTTTTGTCTTTCTCTGTGTGTGTATCTTCCCTGAGTCCCACTTTTATCCATTTTTTTCCCCTCATATGTTTACTTTGACACTTGTGAGAGAGATATTTTGAATATCCAGAATACTGTACATTTGGTTGTACTTCTGCTCCTGATGACTTCTGCTTGCTTGGATTTGCCGCCAAAGTGGGGAGCTCAGACCTGTTCCCTCATAATTTTATTAAATTCCATGGCTATGTGAACAAAATATCTTACTGCATTTAAAATATAATATTCACACAGGATCATTACAGGCAGACTATGCTTCTGTAATAGCACAAGATGCTTGCCAATTTAATTATTGATTAAGGAAAAATACCTTGGATTGAAGAAGAAAGTACTATTTCCCCTTCTTGAGAATTTCTTATGCATCAAGCATATGCATATTAAGTATTTCCTCATTGCCTTTTATTAGTTCATTTCAAAACCCACTTAGCCCCATGGGCCCCCAATTCTTTTCATTTCTGCTTTCTGGATTTCCCGTGTGACACGTGGTTATAACATAAGCAAATTTTAAAGGGGGAAAAAAGGAAAGAAATTAGTGCACATGTTATGCAAGGAAAGAGGCAGAAATACTCTGTTGCACTTCTTTGCAACAATGGAGAGGGCTTGGCAGAAATGAGTTCTCTATTTCCAGTTTATTTCCACTAATTGTTTTAAAGCAAAACATGAGTAAAATGGCTTCTCCCTGTTCAACTGAGTTTCCTATGCACTGAAGAATTTAATATTCATGAGATCCTTTAACTGATTCTGAACATCTTTGGACATTTGTCTCTTGGACTGAATATTTTCTCTTGGATTGTCTTTATGCTGTTCTCTCTGTCTAATGTAAAACTAAGCTGAACCTTTCTTGCTTTCACTTGAGAACCATATACAATCTTATGGTGAACCTGAGGAGACAATGAGTAGAAAACAGTCCTTTCTCTTGGCATGAGATAGATTTATACATTGATTGGAAAGGTTTTCATTGCATTTCTGGGATCTGGATGACTTTTCCAATGAGAGTGTTCAAAAGTACATTGGGATTGAATAAAACCATTCCCTCTCATCTCAATTTTTATCTTTACTCTAAGCTTTCTTCTCAGTTGCCATGCATTAACTTTTCCACCCATTAAATGTGAGAATCCAGAGTCTGTCTGAAGTTACAGAGACTGCCATCTTTTCAAAACACTTCAAAAAAGATAAATTTAGTTAAATGACACTGACCAAAAACCCAAAAATAAAAAAAATTTTAAAAAAACCATGAAAAGAGGTTCCAATGAGATGTATTTTAATGCAAAGACATTGTTGAGTTCTTTTGTTTTTCCCAAAAAATTTCTGAAAGAACTGCTGTAGATAAAACTTAATACAGATCTGTTGAAAAGTTACCCAAATACCGCCCCCCCCCAAAAAAAAAAAGTTGCTTTGTCTGAGTTCCATGGAAATACAAATGAGAATGTTTAAATATTTACTGGTTTCAACTTTTTCTGTTTGATACAACTGTCCATGTATCAACAACAGGGACTGATTAAGGAACCTCCCTGGGCTCATTCCCTATTTCTCTTGGTTCTGTTTCCAGCATGGTTCTTTAAATGTCCTTTCTTGAGTTTGAAAATATGTTCCTCATTTGATTCTTCGAGAAGGAAGGACTAAACTGAAATATGTGAAAGCCACAAGTTCCTGTTCCCTAAGAGCTTTTAGAAGGCTAGGAGTAAAATATAAGGGATAGGAGCTGAGAAGACTCTCCTTATTCATCAGGAAGAGTGAAAAGAATATACTTACTTTTCATTGTTGTTCAATTGCTATGTCATAAATCACTATTATATCAAATATTTCAAGCCATAAAAAAGAGATGTCTTTGTGTCTTTAAGAAGGTAGCTTGTTTCCTCTAACATAATAGCCCTGACACTTTTATTATGACTTTAGTTAAGCATTTTTCTTCTCTTCTCTTAATGAAGTGTCTTTAGAAATGAATTCTTTAAATTTGTGTATAATGGATGAGGGCATTTAAGCATAATAGCTTAAACTGTTAATCATGGCTGTGAGTTATTTATTTTCCTTCAAAATGATCTGCTCATAAATCTTGAAATTAGGAATTGCTCAGTAAAGTTGAGCTCTTGCTTTCATTGTAAACCCCTAGAAAATGGTCACATACTATTGATCCCAATTGGGAAGAAAAGAGGCAAGGTCTTGAGGGACTTCTCAACCATCATTCACTTTGTGTTATGTCCCATACATTTGTTCCTGACCCATAAAGCTATCTAAAAAATGCACTCTCCCACACCCCTGTATTCCAAGCATGAAATCTGACCCTAGACTCCTACTGGCACTGAATCTGATCACCTTTCAGGAGACGCAATGGGAGCAGGATACAGTCAGGGAGGGAGAGGGAGGCAGGAGGACAGAGTATCAGGCAACTAATGCAATGTATAGGCCACCCAGAAATTTATAAGTGAAGACCTAGAACTTTCCCATTATATTGTACCAGCCCATTCAGTGGGGGCAACGAACCACTGTTTCTATATGTATCAATTTGTGTGTATATAATATTAATGTATATATAACATCATATCAGCACATGTCATATGTAAATATATCATCTATGCATTTATTATACATATATGTTTATATATATTATATGTATGTATACACACACTCATATATATAGCAATTCAGTTTTAATTACCTATAAGATTTCCTTTTATTAAAAATAGCTACCATAATGTTAGACTTTTATTTTTGAATCACAAGGCTTGTATCATTTTCCTTTCTTGTTCTACAATATAATATCTGAAAATGATATCTAGAGGAAAAAATGAGTAAAAGATACAGTCATTGTACTAATAGGTACATTGTAAACCTTTCTTTTAGACAATAAGACATGGAATAAGACAAATGTCTTAGCATGAATTAGAGAGGATACAATTAGGTTGAAACTTACATATGATGTTTTCAATTAGTTACAAAAGTAGGATTTATGATTTATGAAAAACTACATTGATCTATATTCCTCATTCATATACAATAAAATCAGTACTAAATCAAATTACCAATCAAATTCTTTATGGTAAAAAATGACAATCATATATGATGCAAAGCACCAGATTCCATTCTTTCTGCTGTCATTCTTTACAAGGACAATTTCACTCATCTTAAAATAAAAAAATTTTTTGAGAAGAATTGAGAGCAGTAAAAGAATAAAAAAGAAAGGAAATATTAGTATCAGTGAAGTCCCTACATGTCATTCAATCCAGATTATCTTTATTTGTGATATATTTAAAGAAATTGGTGAGAAAGATAGAAATAGAAGGCAAGTGTGATTTTTTTTAATTAATGTTTTTCTCCAATCAAAAATCATATTTCCTTTCTGAGAAGTCAAATACTATTTTGCTGGTCCCTTATGCATTTCTTCTGTTTTACATTATGATGTTTATATTGTTTATATGTATATACATATCCCCTACTAAATGTTCCCTACTAAACTTTAGGAAGATATGTTTATTCATCTTTTCCTTTCCTCCAATGCCTAACATAGAGCATTGTGCAGAAGAGAGTTATTAAGAATGCTGCCCAGAATCTTCACAAAACCCTCAACATTTCCAAGTGTTTTCTGAATCTGATTCAAATATAATTGAGAAATATTTTGCAAAATAAACAAAGATACAAACATAGATATCATTACATTTAAAAACTAGGTCAATATGAGGTACACAGGAAGCCTTGTGTACAGTTTAGGGGTCCCAGCTTCAGCTTGGTGCAGAGCACATTCTTAAAAAGAGTAGAATTGTAGTTATTTTGCTTCAGGCTAAAGAAAAAGGAAAAAAGATGATGGGAATTTTGCTTCCTAACAATTCATAGTGTTAGAGAAATCCTGTTGACAATATATCTAATGATAGTGAGGCAACCTTTTAGAAGATGGTATATTACATATATTTTAAAAACCCTTTGTATTTCAAAGACATGGAATTTGTATACACAAGTGAAATTCAGCATAATAAATGTAAGCATATTACTGCTGCTATGCCTCTAAGTAAGGCTGAGGTGCACTAGTGCACTGTTCCTGTTTTATTTTTATTTTTAAAAATTTCCTCCAGTGCCCCTGTGTGTTAGAAATAAGTTCAGCTTTCAAAAACTATGCCAGCAGAGCTTAATCCTTTCATATCCTATGCAACCTGACAGATCTTTAGGTATTATTCTAGAAACTGATGGCGATTTCAATCTGAGAATCAACCTTGTTAAAGATAGAGAATCCCATTAGTGTCAAGTTGGCCACTAACTTACAAATTCTCTATTTTGTTATTGTGGTTTAGTTGTTTCAAATGTGAATTTTTGTAACCTCATTTGGAGTTTTTCTTGGTAAAGATAGGAGTGGCTTACCATTTTTAATCTAGTCTCTGGCCATGGCAAACAAATTGAAGCAACATGGCAGAGTGGAAAGAGTCTTGGATTTGGAATAAAAAAAAAAAAAGAAATCAAAACTTTGCTTTAGCATTAACAATGTAGTACTGGGCAAAGCATCTAATCTCTAGACAATTCAATCAATTCCCCAAGATTTATCAACTAAGTTTATCAATGAATTTATTAATTAATATGACATTATTAAACCTTCATGGTCTTTGGAGAAACTAGGATAAAATGAAATGGCCTATAGCTTGAAAAAGCTTTGGAATTACACACTCATATATAATGTGTATACCTATGTATGTATGCTGCATGTGTATGTATATCTATACAAAATATGCACCTGAGTATATGTCTGTATATATTTGAGATATATATATATATATATATATATATATATATATATATATATATGTATATATATATATATATATATATATGAGAATTAGGGAGTTGGAAATAGTAACAAGTAGGGAAATGAAAGGTCTCATGTCTAATATACAAGGTGACAGTTGAGATGAGTTTTGAAGGAAATTAAAAATTATAATAATCAGAGATGAATGAATAAATAGATGTGTTTTATATTAATCAAATAGGATCATATAGAATCACAAAATTTAGGAGTTGGAAGTAATCTCATACAATCCAATACAACTATACAGTCCAATTCAGACTTGTTATGAAATACCTTTTACAACACAATTCACAAAGATTGTCTTTAGCTTATAGATTTTTATTAAGGAAGAATTTGATACTTCCCAAATATTCATTCTAACCTTTGGCAGTTCTAATTGTTAGAATATTATTGTTGCTTTTTTTCCTCCCTGGCATATTTAAATTTCTTTTCAGTTTTTCTCTATTGCTCAAGGGTCTACTCTATTGGAAAAGCACAATTCTTATTTTTTCCAACTGATAGTCTTTCAAATTTGTAAAGACAATTATGTCCTACTTATAATTATCTATAAATAATAACAACAATAGCTAACATTTATATAGTGCTTACTAAAGGCTTTGTAATTATTGGTTTGTTCTTCTATTATTCTCATTTTAAAGATGAGGAAAATAAAGCAGAGATTAAGTGACTTACCCAGGAATACACAGATAATAAGTGTCTGAGATCACATTTGAACTCAGGTTTTTCTGACTTGAGATCTAATACTTTCTTTACTGGGCCACCTATCTGCCTCATCCCTATTTTCTTTCATCAAATTCTCATACAACACAACTGCAGGACCTCTCATTATTCTAGACTTTCTTCATCTGATCAATGTTTTTCTAAAACTGTAGTACTCAAAAATAAACTCAATATTCCAGATAGTTCTGAGCAGGGCAGAGAATACAATGGTACTAGCCCTTCCTATTCAGGAAGTTATACCTCTCTTAATGGAGCCCAAACTTATAATAATAATTTTCTTATTTCTTTTATAGGATCTGTTCCTATCACACTGCTGACTCTTACAGACTTTGCAATCCACTCCAACTCCTATATCTTTTTTTTTTTCTTTTACACAAACTACTATAAAGCCATATTTCTCTATTCAAGGGGAAATTAGATGGTGTGGTCGATATAGTGCTGTACTTGGAGTCAAGAAGACTGATTTTTAATCTTTCCTCAGACACTAACAACAAATCACTTAATCTCTTTTAGCATCATACCTACCTTACAGGGCTGTTAAGAGGCTAAAATGAGATATCGCATATAAAGTGATTTAAAAATTTAAAGATCTATATAAATGCTAGTGATTAGATTGCTTGATTATTTTTTAAACAAAATGTGCAACTTTATTTACATTCATCTGTTATCTTGGAGGGAGTTAATATATAAAATATATTTCATTCTGACAAAATCAGGAAATCTTCACATCTTCATAACAACCCATTCTTCACATTTGTATCCCCTTGCCTAATATAGTATCTGTCACACAGAGGTGCTTAATAAACCCTTGTTGATTGATGAAAACAAATACAAATTAAAATTGCCCTTTAGTCTTATGTTATTGCCTAAAGGAATGCAGAGGGTATTAATAATTACTCAGATTTTATACAAATTGAGACTATTAATTCAATTATTTATATTCTGAATAAGAGTTTTGCCCCAAATACCAATGAATTTATAAACTACCACAGGAAGTGAGGCAGATAAATATTGACAATTTTGATGTAAACAATAGTGTATATTATAAGGAAATTTCTATTGAATGGAAGGATGATGCACAGAAGTTGGAAGAATTATGTTAACTATTAACTATGCATTCATTTGATCCTCACAACAATTCTATGAAATAGGCAGTAGTAATATTATTCCCATTTCTAGATAAAGAAAGTGAGACTGACTAGTCCAGGATCCACTGCTCTATTTAGATAGGCTTAATACAGAGTAGCTTTGTGGCAAACAAACAATTTTCATGCAAAGCATAGTCATCTTTTCCTGTTTAATTTCATCTGATTGAAAAACTTTTTCTGGTGATAAAGATAAGATTATTCAAGCTCAAGAACCATGGGCAATGCCTTGCTATCTACTGACACAATATAGAATCCAAACAATGTCTTTGGATATTAAATATTTAGGAATCACCCTATATTGTCTTTCATATAAAGAGAGCTATTTTGTTTCTATCTTGATGCCAAGAAGATATTAAACAATTGTAAGGAGCCTTTAAATGGGCTGCACCACAGCGCATCATTGAGACCCGGAAGTAATTTCTGTGGATATTAGGACTGCCCTTGGGCGGGATCCTGGCCATATTGAGATAGCTTCGTAATGGGTGACTCTCTCACTGATTGGCTGTGTGTGTGACCTCACAGGCCCTATGTAAGCCCACTGCAGGCAGCAATCGCCCTCTTTAACCTGGCTTTCTTCACCTTGGCTTCCTAGCCTGGGTGGCCAAGCCGAGATGGGTAGCCAAAAGAGGTAAGGGTTTTTGTAGTGAACACGTGGGTCTTCTGACCAGGTGTTCACTCGGGAACCAACAAGTCAGGGCATCAGTTAAGGCATTATGTGAGTAGGTATAATAAAGGCTTTTAAGATTATACGTGGCTGTTCTTGAGTGCGCTACCGGGTATTAAGCTATAGATTCAAGAGATTGTGTCCAGAGACCTTTGAAGGCCTCAGAGGAGGCGAGCCGGGTAGAGTTCACACTGCAAAGGACAGTGGTCAAAGGTACTCTGGTGGGTCTAGGACAGACTAGTAATTGTAACTGCCAGGAGAGCACGTTACAAACAATAGCTCACTTGCTGTTCTCTAGGCATTTTATATAAGGAGATTTCAATGTGATCTGCTGCTGTAATCCTTATAGCTATTCCTTCTCCAACCCAAAGAACAAAGGTGCCAAATCTAGAGTAAATAAAATGAAAGAAAAGGACAGAAACCTTACTACGAAAAGTAATGCTTCCTGAAAGAACAGCAGAAGATTAAATAGCCTTCAGATCCCACTTATAACTACCTCCATGCTACAGTATGTGCCAAACAGAGCCAACACAATATGATAGCTTGTCTTTCAAGCTTTAGGTGAGATGGCTTCAACAATGTGTCCTCAGAGCAGTGTCCCAGTCTGAAGCCTCAGATCCATTCCAATATTTCATATGCAAGAGTCAGAAAACACTCATTCAGTCTGGTCATGTGACAGAAAGGGAGGATAAAGTTGAAGAGAGGAAAGATGCAAACAGGTCAGTGATAAATATTGGAGAGGATGTGAGAAAAATGGGACACTAATGCATTGGTAGTGGAATTGTGAACTAATCAAATTATTCTGGAGAGCAATTTGGAACTACACCACCAAACTATGCATCCAACAATACTATTACTAGGTCTATAACCCAAAGACATCATAAAAAAGCAAAAAGAGCCATACACTGCAAAAACAAACAAACAAAAACAAAAACAAAAAAAACCAAACTTATAGCAGTCTTTTTCATGGTGGCAAAATATTGGAAAATGAGGTCATGCTTATCAATTGGGTAAGGGCTAAACAATCTGTGATATATAAATGTAATGGAATACGATTGTGCAATAAGAAATGATGAGCAGTTTTCAAAAAATCCTGAAAAAAAACCTGTATGCATTGATGTAAAATGAAATGAGCAAAACCAGGAAAACATTGTACACAATAAAAGCAACATTGTGTGATGATCAGCTATGAGTGACTCAACTCCTTTCAGCAACACAGTGATCCAAGACAAATACAAAGGATTCAGGAAGAGAAATGCTATCCACATCTAGATAAAGAACTGATGGACTCTGAATGAAGATTGAAACATACATTTTTCATTTTATTCTTTTTTCATGGTTTCTCTCCCTTTTAATCTGTTTCTTTATTCACATCTGATAGCACATGTATAACCTATGTCAAATTGCCTATCATTTTCAGAAGGGGAAAGAGGAGGACAAGAAGGAGAAAACTTTGGAACACAAAATCTTGTAAAAACGAATGCTAAAAATTGTCTTGACATGTAATTTGGGGAAAAGTACAACAAATCAGTATTGTTTGGAATAGCAGGTTCTTTTATAATTTGTTTGGAAAGCAATCCAAGCAGCAATTCAGTTCCAAAGAAATTCATGAAGAAAAATTACAGTGAATCCTATCTTAGTGACTTGGAAGGGAGATAGGAATGACCAAGTAAAAAGAGGAACCAGCAGTGTGGAAAGCTGCTTCTACAGCTTCTCTAACAAAATTTTCTCCCACATCCCCTCCCCATTCCTTTGATATTCTGATATCCCATGTCTTTAGTATGTACCTTGAAGCCTTTTAGTCATTCCTAGAAATAGGTGATTAGTGTCTACCTTCTCAATTTTTTGCATTTAAATGTATGATTAATGATCAATAATGTAGTCAAACATTGGCTGCTCTAATGCTAGAAATATCTGAATGCCCTCAGGAAACCAATATGTATCAATTGCTCAGGAACAAAATGGGAGCCAAGGTGCAAATTATGGTTTTGTCACTGATAATGCCCCTAGATTAGTTTTTCATCTTTAAATCTAGTGAGAGATAGGGAACATTTGTTCAAAGTACTTAGATGCTGTTGCATAGGATATGTAAATACACATGCACTGATACCCAAAAGTTGTCTTTTCAGGTTTCTATTCTCAGTTGTTTGCTTCCTGTTACTATTTTCTCTCTTCCCCCCTTTCTCTCAGCACTCCATATTTAGTTCCACACTATTTACAGGTGTCTCTTCTTCAAAAAGAGAATTAGGTGCTGTATTTCATATTCTTCTTGCAACCTCCATAGAAAAAGATATAAAATATTTTTCTCCTGCTAGATATGAGTCTATCATACCCTTTCCTAATTCAATATTTTATACAGAAACATCTTTCCTCCCCAAAAAATCACCCTTTACCTCTCATCTGAAGAATGAGGCTCATTAGCTGTTTATTGCCTAACTCATTGAGTAGCTTATGAAAAAAGTACTTTATAAACCTTGGAGTGCTCTACAAATGTGAGCAATTCTCATGGAATTAGAGATTCTTGTTATAATACTGATATTTACAAACTTTGGAATCAATCCTATACAGCCTATTTCCTAGCCAGGTTTCTGAAGACTCAGGGCATAATATGATTATTTCATACATATATATATATATATATATATATATATATATATAATGAAGAATCTCTCTCTCTGTATATATATATATATATATATATATATATATATATATATATATATATATATATATGCGTGTGTGTGTGTGTATACACACACACACACACACACACACACATTTCCTCTAAGCAGTCCTGGAAACTTCATTGCTTTCTTCTCCTAGATGTTTGGACATTTCTCTCTCCTCACAAGACACAGCAACATCACCTGTCATAAGGTCCTATAGTTTAGAGCCATACTTAAACCTGGAATAAGAAATTAACCTTCTGAACATCTGCCTTCATTAATGAACTTCTTCCCATTTACTAAGATTCTAAATGGGCTCATTTCCCATTATTTAATATGTATTCATCCTTTCTTATTTACTTCATTTCAGTGATACTGGACCCCAAACTGCAAAAGAAGAACCCCTCTTCTTCCCCAACACCATCTAATGACTACCCCATTTTTATTTTCCTTATGACCCATTTCAGATTTATCTAATTCTTTCACTGTGATATCTAGAAGCTCTGCTCTAAAATTAACAAATTTTCCTTAATTTTAGATGTTAAACTCTCCTTTCCTTTCTATATTCTGATATTATGACTTGGCTACCTCTATAGAGCTATTAAATGACAAAGCTAGGATTCAAATCCAGTTTTTTCTGATGCCAAATCCACTATTTTATGCCTTCTCCTGATAAGAACAAGCCTTTTCTGATTATTCAATGTTTCCCATCTCCCCATCTTCACTCCCAGCAAAGAGAATGTAACATGACCTCTCATTTGTTCACTGGAGGAAGAAAAATAGCATATTTTGTATGTACAGATGGGCACCAAAGCATTGCATCCCATGTTAGCCTTGATATCACAAGCTTTAGAGTAAATGTGGAAAAGTCCTAAGTAGACTTTGCAAAAGAATCCTATTTGGATAGGCCAAGTAAACTTGACTATGACCAAGGTGTTGTATATAAATAATCTAGCTAGTTAAAGATAGAATTATTCCAGAAATTATGAGAAAAAAAATCTTAGGAAGTCCAGTGTGGGGGAGAAAGCTCCCAGTATCAGTCTGAGTCTCTTTCCATACCACTTTGGTTGGAGGAGGACCTCATGAATTTTGTAAAATCCAGAGCATATTGGATTTCTAATTTAATCCATCTAGCAGCATTCTCAAATCAAATGATGATAATCTAGCAAAGCAACTCTCAGAGGAACTTCTGGAGTATCCCATAAATGGGGCAAAAGATTTATATTAAACAGAAGTTGTTAGCTACCCCTTTGTCTCTTAGCTTAAACATACAATCATTGGATTCGGTATATAGCTCATGGGAGAGTTTGCTGCAGAATTTGGATTTACTGTCCACAAATTCTTCCAACTGAGTAAATATCTTTACTTAAAGCTACTAAAGGTTGATTTTCTAAATTGATTCTCCATTTATCATCTTGTTGAGAAGAAACCAGTGGGAGCTCAAAACAATGACACTAGAGAACCATCCTCAATTTTTCAGGGCATACCTCTTAGAACTCTGAGAGAGAGAGACAGCAAAGAGGGAGTATCTAGACTCAGATTCAGAAAATCTTGAGTTGAAATAGAGCCTCAGACACTATACAAATCATTTAACTTCCCCTGATCCCAGTTTCCATATCTATAAAATGGATAAAACAATAGCTTTCATTTTCCAGACTGTTTGTGAGGTTAAAAATGAGATAATATTTGTAAACTACATTGCAAACCTTAAATTGACATATAAATAGTAGCTTTCACTGCTATTACTACTGCTGCTGCTGCTACTACTACTTCTACTGCTGCTACTGCTGTTACTACTATTACTACTACTGTTACTTCTATTATTACTGCTGCTGTTGTTGCTACTGCTACTAGTAGTACTGCTACTGTTACTGCTGCTGCTACTGCTGCTGCTGCTACCCATACTGCTGCTATTACTGCTCCTACTTCTATTGCTACTGTTACTGTGGTTACTCCTTCTAATGCTACTGTCAACATTATTCAGCTATTCAGCTACTACTGCTACTGCTATTACTATTACTACTGATATTATGTAGTTTTGTTCCAGGATAAAAAAAAAAATATCTGTGAATTTGTGAGTAGAATTGGAATGAGGATACCTGAGGATACCTCAGAGTTTATGCTACTTACATGTGCATGAACTAGTATTTTTTTTAGAACCCCAGGAAGAAAAATCATGACATCTTTCAAAGAAGAGACAAAAAAAGAGATGTCATTTATTTTGAAGAGTAGTTTTTCAATTGTTTAGTATAAATTCTAGGACACCTCAAAATATTAAATTCATTTCAAGTATGCATTAATGAAATCCATTTTTTTCCAAATATGAATATTATACTGACCAGCATACTTTATTATCTCTATAATATTAAAAAGTAATGTTATCAATGAATTGTTAAGGCAGATTTTGTGGTAGATAAGCATATTACTATGTTATAAAGAAGGAAAATCCTTAAAATATATATATATTATTAATGATTATGGGAAACCAGTTAGTTTTCATAGTTATGTGCCTAAAGCCTCATATTTTGGATGTGATCATCTCCAAAGAAGAATTGTTCAAATCCAGTAATAGGAAGTGAAGATTAGCGAGCCTGGAATCCAATGAAATGCTGCTTCTAGATAAATTACCCAGCAGCATGATACAGTGAGAAAATTGCAGGACTTGTTGACAGGAGAACTAAGTTTGAATTTCTGCCCACCATTTAATCCCTGGATGACTGTCTCCAAGCCTCAGGGTTTTCATTTGCAAATTGATGATGAGACTTACACTGAGAGGAGGGAAGAAATAGTGGAAAAAGCTGTCCTTAGAAAAAGGGAGATCTGGGTATGAATCCTGCTTCTGGAACATATTGGCTGTGTGATCCTGTTCACATTATTTAATATCTCAGTTCCCCAGGCAACTCTAGAACTGATAGTTAAAAGATAGTTACAGATAGAGATTTTCTCTATTGGGAAGTTACCTAGACCAAATCCAGTGACACCCCCATTCCCCAAAAAGGATATCAACTGCATCATATTTGTGAAAAGTATAAATTGTATATTATATTGTATGTATATTATAAAGGTGTGTATATATATGTATATACATACATATATAGATATAGATATAGATAGATATAGATATAGATATAAACTGACAGAAAATTGAAACTCTAAGAGCTCAAAGAGAAGAGATGACTCCTCTCCTCTCTACTTTTGGCCTCCCAAAGAGGATCTGAGCAAAGAGGAGAAAAAATATCTGGGCTACCCTAACAAGAACAATGATCTGGGCTAGGCTTGACTCAGGCCAGAATCTCGCTAAATTATGTTCTGTACTAGAGTGGAGGGAATACTTGTAAGTCATTTAACATTGTTAACAAAAGAAGATTTACTTTACCGTAATAGGAAAAAAGATTTCCACAAGGATAAGTACCAAGAACTGGTATTGATGGATGGAGCCTATAATGCTGCTACTAAGCCCACATTTTTGAGATGTAGATCAGAGAGAGAGAGACAAAGACAGAGACAGATAGAGACAATGACAAAGAGAAATAGAGACAGAGCTAGGGAGAAACAGAGACAGGATACAATTCCTATTCCATATTCCTACTCCATATTTAGAACTCTTTCCCAAGTGCCAAAAGTTATAGCAGAAACCAAAACACAAAACAAGGGAAAGGGGATAAAATGAGAAAAATAGCTAAAATAAAGGAGGAAACTAAAAGCAAGAATCAGGCAGGGAAAAAAATAGCTGTTACGAATCAAAGGATTGCTACCAGAATGCATAGTTAGTCAAAGTGGAAATAGCTTATTATGTGAGAAAAGCTGTTGGTTTAAAAAAGAGGTGGGGAATACTGCCTTCTACCCTGGCATTTTCAAGTCTACTTTGGCTACTCTGAGAGATAGGAATTGAAGAGTGCTAAGTCCTTACTTATAGTATATGGAATTTTTCTAGTCCACATCCCTGGTAGAGCATGTATCATAAATCATCTATGTGACCCTGATTAAGCCACTGGACTTTTCTCTCAGTTTCCTTGTCTGTCTTTGAAACTAATCTGGAAGCCCCTTTGGACACAGACCATAATTTATACCCTCACTGTCTTCTGTACTTGGCTTATTAATCAACACATAGTAGGCTCTCTACAAATATTCCACTAACAAGGACACTGATCTGTATTCTCTGCCAATTTATACTTATTAAATTCTACTGTATCTGCCAAGAGTAGCAATCTTAATCAGGAAACATCTTGCATACTTATGGACATAAAGTTAAATTCCAATATAAGCATTTTCCTCATAAAAGTTACATCGCCACTTGGCTTGCTACACTTTCAGCTGCTGGAGATCTTTCCTGGGAACAATAGAACAGGCTCTTTTTCAGAGTTAATGGAAGTCCATTGGCAAAGGGTAGCTATTTCTATGTAAATATATAAGTAATTTAGATTATCATGTGAATGACAAACTTCTTAGTATGTTTGAAATTTTCTCAAATGTGATATCTCAAATGTGATTTTTAAAGGAAGAAAATATAATCAGACTTATTAGGACTGATGTTAACATGTGGCATCTCCCTTTATAACATTTATATTTTATTCTCTTTTCTGGTTTCTATGGATGTACTCAGAAGATTCTGCTGATGGGAAGCATTATTCTGAGGATACTATTTATTTCTAATATAAGGCACCTATACTCATTAGTTTTTTTTTTTTTTTTTTTACTTTTCACTCATGTTGACCACTTATACTAACAGAAGAATAGTATTGCTTAAAATTGATTTCTTTTTTTTAATAAATCTTTTTATTTTCAAAACATATGCATGGATAATTTGACAACTTTAACCCTTACATAGCTTTATGTTCCATATTTTCTCCTCCTTCTTCCTATCCCTTCCCCTAGATGGCAGACAATCCAGTAAATGTTAAACGTGTTAAAATATATGTTAAATCCAATATGTATAAGTATATTTATACAATTCTCTTGCTACACAAGAAAAATCAGATCAAAAAAAAAGAAAGAAAGTAAATGAGTTAAAAAACAAAATACAAGCGAACAACGACAAAAAGAGTGAGAATGTTATGTTGTGATACGCATTCAGTTCCCACAGTCTGAGTGTAGATGGCTCTTTTCATCACAAGATCATTGGAACTGGCATCAATCATCTCTTTGTTGGAAAGAGTCATGTTCATCAGAATTAATCATCATATAATCTTCTTGTTGCCATGTACAAAGATCTCTTGGTTCTGATCATTTCACTTAGCATCAGTTCATGTAAGTCTCTCCAGGCCTCTCTAAAATCATTCTCCTGATCATTTCTTATAGAACAATAATATTCCATAATATTCATATATCATAATTCATTCAGCCATTCTCCAACTAAGGGGCATCCACTCAGTTTCCAGTTTCTTGCCTCTATGAAAAAGGCTGCCACAAATATTTTTACACATGTGGGTCCCTTTCCTTTCTTTAAGATCTCTTTAGGCCCAGTAGAAACACTGCTGGGTTAAAGATTATGCACAGTTTGAAAACTTTTTGTACATAGTTCCAAATTGCTCTCCAGAATGGCTGGATCCATTCACAATTCCACCAACAATATATTAGTGTTCCAGTTTACACACATCCCCTCCAACATTCATCCTTGTCTTTTCCTGTCATCTTAGCCAAAATGAGAGGTGTGTAGTGATATCTCAGAGTTATCTTAATTTGCATTTTTCTGATCAATAGTGATTTAGAGCACCTTCTCATATGATTAGAAATAGTTTTGATTTCTTCATCTGAAAATTGTCTATTCATATCCTTTGAGCATTTATCAATTGGATAATGGCTTGGATTTTTATAAATTTGAGTAAATTCTCTATTATTTTAGAAATGAGGCCTGTATCAGAAACCTTAAATATAAAAATGATTTCCCAATTTATTGCTTCACTTCTCATCTTGTCTGCTTTAGTTTTCTTTGTACAAAAACTTTTTAACTTAATATAATCAAAATTATCTATCTGGTGTTCAGTTATGAGTTCCAGTTCTTCTTTGGACACAAATTCCTTCCTTCTTTACAGATCTGTGAGGTAAACTCTCCTATGTTCCTCTAATTTGCTTATAATTTCACTCTTTATATCTAAAGCATGAACCCATTTAGATCTTATCTTGGAATGTGGTATTATGTGTGAGTCGAGACTTAATTTCTTCTATACTAGTTCCCAATTTTCTCAGCAGTTTTTGTCAAATAGTGAGTTCTTATCCCAAAAACTGGGGCCTTTGAATTTGTCAAACACTAGATTTTTATAGTTTTGACTATTTTGTCCTGTGATCCTAACCTGTTCCACTGATTGACTACTCTTATTTCTGAGCCAGTACCAAAGGTTTTTCATGACTATTGCTTTATAATATTGTTTTGAGTCTAGCACAACTAGGCCACTTTCATTAGCATATTTTTCATTAGGAATTGATTTCTTTATATCATGATCCTAGTCTGTATACAGAGGATTATGGAACCCCTTCTTGGACCACCAGAAGAAGCTTCTGTTTTCTTGACTTGCCACTTCCAAGTCAGGTTATTAGAGTCTACAATCCCATTTACTTCATCTTTTACTTAGTTAGTATTTGGCATGTGCTTTCCATTCACCTAGGCACTTTCCACCTAACCTTTCAGAAGGACATGCTAATTAGTTTTGTATTTATTTTCTATTTTGTCTTAACCTCTAGGGCAGCTGGACTACACATGCAAATTAATCTAGTCTGCATCTCAAAAGAGTTTCCTCCAACAAAGTAAAAGGAACAGACCTATTTGGCAACTCTGATGAGAGGAAAGATTTATGTTCTTACTACCTGAAAAAGATAACTGTTAGACTTCTGATCTCTAAGATCTCTTCTAACTTTAAATACTATGATCCTATGCCAGGACCATTGCCATGAAGAGGAGACAAGCATTTGTTTTGTTGCTTGTTGAATAATATGAATTTTATATCTTTCAAAGGAGAAAAGGAGCAGCAGTATCCTAAGCTCTAGGCTTTTGGTATTTAGGGAATTCCCCTAGCCTTTGTGAAAGTCATCTTTCACTTCACTACTAGCTTAATTTTCATACTTCTCACATTTTATTGGGTACCTATTAAGGTAAGTAAATAAGTTGGTTAAGTACCGTTCTGAACATTCATTTGGACAAACTTCTTTTTTTTTTTTTTTTTTTAACATGAAAATGTCAAAGTATTGCATATGAAAAAAACAGTGTAAACTACATTTTGTTAAAGATAAGTTTCTATTTGAAAAGGTAGTTACATTATATTAAAATGATCTGGATTTTTATTATTTTTCAGCTGAATGATAGCAAAAAGAATAGTGAATCCTGAATCAGAAAACCTGGATTTTATTCCTACGTGTATAAGGCTACATAACCTTAAGCATGTCAATTAAGCTCTAATGGTCTCAATTTCTTCTCCCATAAAGTGAAGTTATATTAAATATATGAATAGTCAATGTTTCTGTGATGTTTATCAACCTGTTGCCTATACTTCTCTACATATTTGAGAAACTTCCCCCAAAACATCTTAATAGTCTTCTAAGCATTCATCATATTGCATTGGCTTTAGGAAGGGGCCTTTGTCTTTCCATTTGCATGGTCATAGAATTTCTGGAAGAGAGAATTGGTCTTTGCAAAGACTTGATCTGACAACTATTAATTGAGAGTCTTAAAAGTATCTGTTCTCTCAACTGGATTGACCATATTTACTTAATGAAATCCAATGTTTTCCTTTTACCTCCAGTAAAAAAATATGATACTCTCTGTTCAGTTTTAAATATTTTTAACTACCTGGATCCTCCCTACCTTTCCCATCTTCTTCCTCTTTTATTCCCTTCTGTATATGGTCTGAAAAAAATTGGTCTTCTTGCTCTTCCTCCCACATATTTTGTATTTTTTAACTAGCTGTTTTTCACTTCCTTTCTTGCTTCCCTGTCTTCCTTCACAATTCAAATCCTACCTTCACAGAAAGCTTTTCTTGTTTTTCTCCCCTGCCCCAAATCCCTCATGCCTAGGGGCTTCCCTATGAAATTATCTTCTATCATCTTCTTTGTGTCTTGTAAGTATACAGTTGCTTTCATGGTTTTTCCCCCTTTTGGAGAATGTCATCTTCTTGAGGAAAAGGATTGTGTTTTACCTCCCTTGTTTCTCTGTGCTTAGAATCTTACCTGACACATGGTAAGAACTTAATGCGTATTGATGGACTAATTACTTGAACAAATAATGTTATTACAGATGACATAAAATGGCTAAAAATAGAGGGGAGGTTATTGGCATGTCTTCCATGCTTTCATTCTTTGGTTCCATTTCTGGCAGGCAGAGCAAAAGTTCCTTGTGGCACTGGTGTCTTCTTCTCTTTGTCCTTCTTTTTGATTTCTCTGGTTGTGTATATGTAGGGCCCCAAAGGGCTCCATTGATTAGTAATCTCTATCCTATTTTAAGTAATGCTGATGCAGCTGTGTCTTTGTGTTTACTACTAAGAGTTATATACATGATTTACAGGAGCCTAAAGATTATATATTTAATTTATAATATCTATTTTGATAGATTTGCATTTCTGCATTAAGCTACAGATTTTCTCTGAAAGTCCATGTAATTGAAAAATCTTTCTGTTATCTTTCACCTCTTCTTTTGAACAAAGCAATTTTTCTTCCATGGAGTTCAGGAAATCTAACATCCCAGCACATTCCTATTTATGACTGATAAAGGGAAGCCAGTACCCTAATACTTTCCCTAAGCAAAAGTTTACAATCTAGTGAGATATATGAGCACAAAGCAGTAAAAAAAACAAACCAAAACAAAACAAAAACAAAAACCCAACTAAATAAATAAATAATAAATAAACATAGAAATGTTTGAAACATCTAGATCAACATTCCATTCAAAGCAGGAACCCCATTTTGTATTCATAACATATGATTATACAATCTGTTTTAGGTACAATTCTTCAATAAGCTACATATAAACCTAAATGTTCTTTCAAGCAATCCAATCAAATTCAGCTTGAATCCATATATTTAACAAATATTTTTTATTGTCTATTGCATGCAGATTACTTATATTGGGCACTGGGGATTAGATATAAAATAGATGTGATGCAATCCCTTCATTCATAAAGCACAATTGAGTAAATAGATTGAAAGACTTTCCCAAAGGCTCTTTTGGAATCTTTTTAAAAAGATACACTACATAATTCATTGGAAAGAATAACATGAGTTTGAGTTCTGGGGTTTTTATCTGAGCTCTGATAATAATTAATTGTGTAACCTTGGAAAAATTGCTTAGCCTTTTTTTGAAACTCAGTCTTCTCATTTATAAAATGAGTAGGTTAAACAGTAGATTATCCAAAAATCTCTTCCAGTGCTAATAGTCTGATACTGTCACTTTATTTCTTTTTTTTATTATTAATTTTATAATTATAATTTTTTGACAGTACAGATGCATGAGTAATTTTTTTTATAACATTATCCCTTGTATTCATTTTTTCCAAATTTTCCCCTCCCTCCCTCTACTCCCTCTCCTAGATGACAGGCATCCTATACATATTAAATGTGTTACAGTATAACTTAGATACAATATATGTGTGTAAATCCAATTTTCTTGTTGCACGTTAAGAATTGGATTCTGAAGGTATAAGTAACCTAGGTAGAAAGACAGTAGTGCTAACAGTTTACATTCAATTCCCAGTGTTCTTTCTCTGGGTGTAGCTGTTTCTGTCCATCATCAATCAACTGGAAGTGAGTTGGACCTTCTTTATGTTGAAGATATCCACTTCCATCAGAATATATCTTCCTACAGTATTGTTTTTGAAATATAGTGATCTTCTGGTTCTGCTCATTTCACTTAGCATCAGTTTATGCAAGTCTCTCCAAACCTCTCTGTATTCATCCTGCTGGTCATTTCTTACAGAGCAATAATATTCCATAACATTCATATATACCATAATTTACCCAACCATTTTCCAATTGATGGACATAATTTTCCCGTTTCTAGCCACTACAAGAAGAGCTGCCACAAACATTTTGGCACATACAGGTCCCTTTCTCATCTTTAGTATTTATTTGGGATATAAGCAAAGTAGTAGCACTGCTGGATCAAAGGGTATGCACAGTTTGATAACTTTTGGGGCATAGTTCCAAATTGCTCTCCAGAATGGTTGGATTCTTTCACAACTCCACCACCAATGCATCAGTGTCCCAGTTTTCCCACATCCCCTCCAACATTCATCAGTATTTGTTCCTGTCATCTTAGCCAATCTGACAGGTGTGTAGGGGTATCTCAGAGTTGTCTTAATTTGCATTTCTCTGATCAATAGTGATTTGGAACATTCTTTCATATGAGTGGATATAGTTTCAATTTCATCATCATCTGAAAATTGTCTGTTCATATCCTTCGACCATTTATCAATTGGAGAATGGTTTGCTTTCTTATAAATTAGGGTCAGTTCCCTATATATTTTGGAAATGAGGCTTTATCAGAACCTTTAACTGTAAAAATATTTGATTATTAATATGGTCAATTATACTAATAGTTTTCCTAATATTAAACCAGCCCTGAATTCCTGGTATAAATCCTACTTGATCATAATGTATTATCCTGGGGATGATTTTATGAAGTCTTTTTGCTAATATCTTATTTAAGATTTTAGCATCAATATTCATTAAGGAGATTGGTCTATAGTTTTCTTTCTCCATTTTCAACCTACCTGGTTTAGGTATCAGTACCATGTCTGTGTCATAAAAGGAGTTTGGCAGGACTCCTTTATCCCCTATTTTTTCAAATAGTTTATATAACATTGGGGCTAATTGTTCTTTAAATGTTTGGTAAAATTCACATGTAAATCCATCTGGTCCTGGGGATTTTTTCCTGGGGAGTTGATTAATAGCTTTTTCTATTTATTTTTCTGAAATGGGACTATTTAAGCAGTTTACCTCCTCCTCTGTTAATCTAGAAAGCCTATATTTTTGGAGGTAGTCATCCATTTCACCTAAGTTATCAAATTTATTGGCATAAAGTTGGGCAAAGTAACTCATTATTTCTCTAATTTCCTCTTCATTGGTGGAAAGATTCCCCTTTTCATTTTTAAGACTAACAATTTGATTTTCCTCTTTCCTTCTTTTCATCACATTTACCAAAGGTTTATCTATTTTATTGGCTTTTTCATAAAACCAACTCTTAGTTTTATTTACTAATTCAATTGTGGTTTTTTTTTTTACTTTCAATATTATTGATTTCTCCTTTTAATTTTAGAATTTCAAGTTTAGTTTTTGGTTGGGGTTTTTTAATTTGGTCTTTTTCTAGCTTTTTAAGTTGTAGTGCCAATTCATTGATCTTCTCTTTCTCTATTTTATCCAAATAAGCCTCTAAAGATATAAAATTTCCCCTTATTACCACTTAAGCTGCATCCCACAAATTTTGGTATGAAGTCTCATCATTGTCATTATCTTGGGTGAAATTATTAATTGTTTCTATAATTTGCTCTTTCACCCAGTCATTCTTTAAGATGAGATTATTTAGTTTACTTTTTGGTCTATTTACCCCTAACTTCTTATTGAATGTAGTTTTTATTGCATTGTGATCTGAGAAGAAGGCATTTACTATTTCTGCCTTCCTGCATTTAATTTTGAGATCTTTATGTTCCAATATATGGTCAATTTTTGTATAGGTTCCAGGAACTGCTGAGAAGAAAGTATACTCCTTTCTATCACCATTCAGTTTTCTCCAAAGATCTATCATACCTAGTTTTTCTAATGTTCTATTTACTGGTTTAATTTCTTTCTTATTTGTTTTGTGGTTTGATTTATCTAATTCTGAGAGTGCAAGGTTGAGATCTCCCACTATTATAGTTTTGCTGTCTATTTCTTCTTGCAACTCTCTTAACTTCTCCTTTAGGAAGTTAGATGCTATACCACTTGGTGCATATATGTTTAGTATTGATATGGCTTCATTGTCTATGATACCTTTTAGCAGGATATAGTTTCCTTCCTTATCTCTTTTAATTAGATCAATTTCTGCTTTTGCTTGATCTGAGATAAGGATGGCTACCCCTGCTTTTTTGGCTTCACCTGAAGCATAATAGATTGTGCTCCAACCTTTTACCTTTACTCTGGTTGTATCTCCCTGTTTTAAGTGTGTTTCCTGTAAACAGCATATTATAGGGTTCAGACTTTTGATCCTCCGTTTAATGGGAGAGTTCATCCCATTTACATTTACAGTTAAAATTACTAATTCTGTATTTCCTGCCATCATATTATCCCTTGATTATGGTTTTTTCCCCTGGTCCCCCCTGAACCCCTTCCCCAGTATTTAATTTATGAACCCCACTTGTGATGCACAGCTCTCCCTTTTTAGTATCCCTCCCCCTCCTTACAAGTCCCTTCCCCTTTCTTGTACTCTTCCCTTATTCCCCTTTTCCTTTTCTCTTTTCCTCTCCCCCCTTATAATGTGGTGAGAGAGAATTCTCTGAAAAACAAATATGTCAATTATTTACTCTTTGATCCAACTCTGATAAGAGTAAGATTAATACAATGTTTCTCCCCCTCTTTAAATTCCCTCAGATGTGATAGATTTTCTATGCCTCTTCCTGGGATGTAGTTTCCCTCTTTTTATCTCTCCTTTCCCTTTTTCTGATAGTATCCCCTTCCCTTTTTTATGTTATATCAGTAAAATCAAATTATCCATGTGGACTTTCTGTATATCCACAACAGAGATACAGTTCTCAAGAGTTCTTTTTACCTTTTTCTTCTTCTCTTCAGTCTTGTGGATGTAGATCAGATTTTTTGTTTAAGTCTGGTTTTTTTCTTAGAAACAAATGGAATTCCTCTATTTCATTAAATGACCATCTTCTTCCATGGAAGAAAATGCTAAACTTAGCTGGGTAGTTTATTCTTGGTTGCAATCCTTGTTCTTTTGCCTTTCAGAATATCAGGTTCCAGGCCCTTCGATCCTTTAATGTGGAGGCAGCCAGATCTTGAGTGACCCTTATTGTGGCACCTTGATATTTGAATTGTTTTTTTCCTAGCTGCTTACAATATTTTTTCCTTGGTTTGGTAGTTCTGCAGCTTAGCCACTATGTTCCGTTATGGTCTTTTTTTAGAAGGTGTTCAATGAATTCTTTCAATGCCTATTTTCCCTTCTATTTCTATTATCTCTGGACAGTTCTCTTTGATGATTTCCTATAAAATAGAATCTAGGCTCTTTTTTTTCAATCATAATTTTCAGGAAGTCCAATGATCCTCAGATTATCTCTCCTAGATCTATTTTCCAGGTCTATAGATTTTCCCAGTAAACATTTGATGTTATTCTCCAGCTTTTCAATTTTTTTTTTTGTTTTGTTTGACTGATTCTCAGTTTCTCAATGAATCATTCATTTCTATTTGTTCAGTCCTGATTTTTAATGAGTTATTTTCTTCATTCACATTTTTAGTACTTTTTGTATATGTCCAATTAAGTTTTTAAATGAATTAATTTGCTCTGTTGAATTTTTTTCCATTTTACTAATTTTTTTTAGTGAGTTATTTTCTTTTTCCAAATCACAAATCCTACTTTCTTGAGAATTTTTTTATCTTTTACAATTCAGAAATCCTACTTTCCTGTGATTGTTTAACCTTATCTAATTCATAAATTTTGTTTCCCTGCATCTCCTGTGAATTCTTTATTTTTTCCAACTCAAATTTTAGGATGTTGTTATTCTCTATCATAGCTTCTCTTTCCTTTCCCCATTTTTCTTCAAACTCTCTTAGCTTTTTAATAGTCTCTTCTAGGAGAGAGCTATGTGATGGGGGGCAGGTATCATTCCCCTTAAGGTTGTTATCTGCTGACTCTCTGCTGTTAACTTCCTCGGGGTTGGATACCCTCTCTTTCTCTGTATAAAAGGTGTCAATCATTCTCTTCAGCTTCTTACTCATTGTTAACACCCTGTGTGGGGTCTGCTCTTGGCTAAGAAATTTAATTATCAGCTTCCTCCCAGACCAGGGATAGGATGCAGCAGTCCTGTGACTGGGCTAAGAGAGAGCTCTGGGAGAGTGTTTCCCTCCCCCCTCCCCGGAAATGACTCAGAGGTGGTTAGCACAGCTGCAACGAGGAGTGCCCAGTGAAGGACCCCCACTGTGTGGCCTAGCGACTGCCCTGAGGTTTAAGGCTGAACAGTGAAAGCATCACAAACCCCAGCCAAATCTTTCCATGAGGTCATGGATATTAGCAGCTGATGTGAAAACCCCTGTGCTCAAACCAGAAGTGTCTGCCCCAAAAACAAGGTCCCTGCTTGGAAGGTTCCATTGCTCCGGGAGTTCTGATGCTGTTGGAGTTTTGCTTCTGCTAGAATTCCACTGCCTCAGGCTGAGCCCCGCACTATGTGGATTAGAGGCTGCCTCAGTCTGTGTCCCCCAATGTTCAAGTTCTTAACTGCCCCAGGGAAAAGTCCCAGACAGCAGAAGGCGGCTGCACAGCCATGCCGAGATTGGTGTTAGGTCTCTTCTGGATTGGGGTGGATCTAAGATCTGGCTTTATATTTTAAAGTGTCTTGATTTCTCTTCTGATCTGCTGTTTTATAAGCAGAATAGAGTTATCAGCCTGTGCCAGATTCCTCTATCTCAGTGGCTTCTCTGATCCCAGAGTTCTCCCCAGCCTGTTTGGCACAGTGTGCTAGCACCTAACCCTGTCTGTGCTGATCTTTTTTTCCCTCCCCTCAGAACCAACCTTTTCTGTTGAAATTCCAGATTCTCTTCAGCTGGTAAGTTGTGCTTGTAATCCTTGTGGTTTTTATCAGTCCAGCATTATTTTTGAGGCTGATTTAACTAGTTGGTATTGAAGGAAGAAGGGAGCTTACAAATTCGCGTGTTTCTTCTCCGCCATCTTAGCCCTGCCCACAGTCTGTCACTTTATTTCTAAAGAATTTCCTCCCTACCTATTACTAACTTTATCAAAGAAGGAAATAAGGTAGGTTTATTATAACTTAGTGAACTTATATTAGTTTCTTATGATCACTGTTTTCTTTTCTAAGTGTGCATAAATCACCTTTCACATAATTCATTCAGAATTTTTTTCTAGAAACTCATGTCAAGATGGTTATATTCTATATTTTTGAAAATTATACCATTTTTCTTTCTCCATTCTTTTAAAGTTTCAGAACTTACATTTCATAATCAACCAAAAATCCTTCTATGATTATTTATTTTTATTTGCTTAAGGATAAAAACTGCTTTTGCTTTTCTTTGTATCTAAATGCTTACCACAATACTACAATAACTGGCATATAGTGGACACTTAATAAATGCTTATTTATTTGCTTTGACTTAGAGCAGGAAGTTTTTGTTTGTCTGATATTTACTATCATGAACTTTAGTTCCCTATTCTTTCTGTGTCTCTTTTCCCCACACACTGTAATTTAATGATTATATTCTTTGAAGAAGAATACACTTTCATTAAAAAAATCACTCTTCAAATAGCTCATCTTCTATTAGCCTTAAGTTAAAAATATGCATTAATTGTTTTTGCTGAATTTTTAAAAACAGGAGTCTAGGCTTCCTGGTATTGCTTTTGAGAATGGATATGTAGTTTTTGCAATACTTCAAAAAAAGTTATCCCTGGAAAACCTCCACACTCCAAAAATCAGATGGCTGATTTCAGGAGAAGAATAAGATTTTAAAATTGCTTAAAGCAGCTCAAATTTTTTGGGACATCAACTGGATGCTTTTTTATGACAAAAGAAAAAGAGGCTGAGTAATGAATATCCATTTATCTGACATCTATTCTTTTCTCTTTTTTAACCTTTTTCATTAAAACCCCAAATTTATCACCTTGTAGTGATTATAGGAATTACTCCAGGAAAACTGTAACATCAGACTTCTAGTTTAATAGTGAAGCTTGACACAATCACTAGTTGGGGATGCTTTGTAGTAAATCTAAACCACATCTTCTCCTTGGAATCTTAAAAGGATTATTCTATCATAACTGGTGATGGTATGATAGTGCTTCAATGGTTTTTCTGCTCATTATGGAACAGATATTACAAGGGCTAAAAGGGGTCATACATTATCTGGATGAGATCCAATTACAGGAAAACCACAGTGGTCTACTTGTACAACCCGAAAGCTCTACTAAAGCAATCACATGCCTGTATATTAAAAATGCAAAAACTAGTTACCCCTTCCCCCCAACAGAATTGTTTAACTTATTCATGTCACTAAAATTATGATTAAGGAATTCAAGCAGTCAGATTTTTAAAAAAATACAGTGAACTTACCAGATACCAGCTAGACCAAAGTCTTGCCATGCCATCATATATTTCTGCCATAGAAAATTCTTCTCACTTTTATTACTTGCTAATGTGACCCCTAATGAAATTATTATAGAAATATAAATTTTGGGAATTGTTGAGTTGGTCATTAATTCAAGAGACTAATCCAAGGTTAATGCCATTTGAATGCCCAACTTTGTTTCTAATCTTCTTGTATTTGAATGGAGTCTGTGATCTCATCCACATTGATTAACACACTCTAAGCAAATACAAATATTATGTTCTTAAAACGTATTATATAGAATGTCCAAGTGATGACATATGTATAATTCATGCAAAGATACAGCAAAGAAAAAAATGGATCAGGTATAATTGACTATCTTTGCAAATTGACTATCATTTTAAAATGATGGAGTTGTTCCCAACCTCAAGCACTGAATAGGTTCCTTTCTCACTCTTGGTTTATGTTCACTTTCAGTGAAAGAAAGTGTTAGCACAAAATGATCACAAAGGCAGTTTTCAGCTGTAATATTCTAGGAGACAGATGAAAAATAATCATGGAACCAACTCTGGGATAATATAAAGACAATTGTTAAAAAACAAAACAAAACAAAACAAAAAAAAACAGACATTGATTTAGTTATATCTCATTGTCACGGTAGATCAAATGAACCAATACCTATAAAGTACTTTGTAAATAGCAAAGCATTAGAAAAATGCTAGCTATTGTTATTATTATCATGTTTATTATTATTGCTTAAAAATACGAGAGTCATAACTTAGGAATTCAGGATTGCCCAAAGCAAATCCAATTTAGCAAAATTTAGGGAGAATCGTTGAGTAGACATTCAATAGTATAAATTATTCAGTTGGCTCCTGTTTAATTACACATCAAATAAGAATCTCTCAAGATTATGGATTGTAAAGTTTGGGCTATCTTTCTGGAAGACCTCAAGATCAGCCTTGAATCCTTGATCTTAGTGGAGGAGTGAAGGAGGCAGGACAGCCACTAAGAGGCTGGTCAAAGATGAGATATCTGTGTCTGTCATAGTCTAACCCAGTCTCAGTTTGACCCAGTCCCCTCCAGTCTGACAGTCTGACAGTCTGACAATCTCAACCAGTCTCACTCTGAATCTAACTTTGTCCCCAGTTTTCTCAGTCCTTAAATCCTCTATTACAATTACAGCATTATAATATACTGAGTATAAGCCAATTTAGAGTGACTATATTATTATATCACACTAGATATATGTGAACTAGAAAGCCATTATCTCATCAATTCCACTGAATGTTGTTGTTTTTTTTTTTAACACCTTGTTTCATGTATACTTCTCTCAAGTATACTTCTCCAAAGTTCCAGCCCTCTACAATGGACAAATTCATTTGTTTTCTGGAGGAAAGAAGGAGATAAAAGGTCCTGTCTAAACAACTAATTTTTGTAAAATTGAATAGCTTTACTGTGCAAAAGAGAATAATAATTACTTACATTCATATAGAACTCTGAAGTTTGCAATGTACTTAAAAAAAAAAAAGTTTCCATCAAGAAGTATGTCTACTTATATTTCTTATACTTATCTTTGTACTTATCTCATACTTATCTATACTTATACTTCTTAAACTTATACTTATCTACATACTGTTGAATGTCTACTTCACATTTTGGATAGGAATTTGACTGTTAAATTTATGGAACCCTCAGGTGAGGAAATTCCATATACAGAAGCAATTCTAACTCTTTTCTTACTTAGTGTCAGGGAGCTGCTAGAACACAGAAAGGTTGTAACTTGCTTAGGGCCCCTCAGAAAGTACATCTCCAAGGTGTAAATTGAGATCAAGATTACACTCTTAGCAAGTGGTAGATTTTGATTTGAAATTAGGTTCACGGATTTTAAATCTAGTACTCTTTCCATGTGCTGAGATGCTTTGGAAAGTTAGCAGTGGGAGAAAGTTATTTGTTCATGAATAGTATATACAAAAGGCAGAAAACAAACTCCTGGCCATTGGTCCAGAACTTCCTCTCTGATGTTTCATTCACCTACATTTTCTCACCTCCCACTTCAACTTTTTGAATTCTACTCTGAATATTAGAAAGCAATAATTCTTTCCCACATATACCAATAATTCCCTTACTGCTAACTATTACCCAATCTTTTTTTTTTTTTTCTCCTTTTTTGACCTCTCTGTAGCACTGGATCCTCTTGATCACTTCCTTCCTCTAGATATTCTTTTGTCCTTAGGATTTCATGACATAATTACATTATAGTTCTTTTCCCATCTGTCAGATGTAAGCTTTTTGGTTTCTTTTGAAGGTGAATTATTCAAATCTCACCCTCTAGATAGGAATGTACCCCAGTGCTCTATCCTTATTTTAGCAAACTCATCAATTCTTATGGATTGAATTTTCATTTCTAAGCAAATTTCTTCAATATGTACATATCCAGACCTTATGTTCCTCCTAGATTTTTGTCTCATTTATCCAAAAGTCTGTTTGGCATTTTTATGCAGATATTACAAAATACCAGAATTCATTCAGGTTGGCAATGTAAATAATCTTCAATTCTTTACTTTCCTTTATCTTCTTTCCCTAGCTTGAACTAGTCTTACTAAATTTACTTCCTTAACATCTCTAGTATCTAATTTTACATATATATTCCACATTTACTGCAGGCCAGAATCTTATCTACATTATTGTGGTAAACACTTCATTAATCTCCATACATCCAGCCTTTCCCTTTTTTAATCTATCCTCCATACAGATTGATATTCCTATAAATGATTCCCTATTGCCTTCAGATTAAAACATAAAACTTCTATATCTTGTAAGTAAATACTTTCTCAATCTAGATTAATTCTATATTTCTATACTGAATATGCATTACTTCTGACAGATACTACATGCGTCAGTTGAACTGACCTGATTGATCTTCTCATCTTTACTCTTTCGTATAAGAACTATATCTCTCTTTCTACCTTCATTTCTTAGAAACTTAATAAACCTGCTAAAATATAACTTCTTTCCAGAGGCCTTTATTGATTCCTCCAATTGTGAATGCCCCAAATTCCCTCACTTTGCACCAAAAAAAAGTATTGAAGAACACCTAGAAGAATGTAACTTCTTTGAGGAAGGCATCATCATACTTTCTGAGTTGTTTTCCTATTAACTAACATATACCTGGCTCATTTCTTTAGACCATCCTTGTGATTTCATTTTTTCAAATTAAAAAAAAAAAACCCTATAGAGCAAAGCTTTTTAACCATTTTCCATTCATGATCACTGTGTGCCTGAGAAATATTAATGTAATCCCCATTTCATATAGGTACATAAAACAGATATACACATAAAACATTTACTGATAATAAATCATAATTTCATGACTTCCATATTCAGTTATATGACCCCACATGGAGAAGCAACTCACAGTTTGAGTAGCTTTGATATAGAGGATCCCTGATGAGTAAACTTCCTATGCCAATGCAGGTCAACACCTGTTTTACAACTTAGGATCTCAGAGAGTTTCCTGGAGATAGTGAGACTTTGATTTATGGAGAATTATGTGTCAGAAGCTATTTAGAAAGCAAGTTTCCTGACTGTCCCCTGTTTAGAGCCTGCTTTGTACATATTTGTTTATATGTTGTCTCCCCCTCATTAGGCTGTAAGTATTGAAGGTAGGGACTGTCTTTTGCCTCTTTCTCTATCCTGAGCATTTAGCACATAGTAAGTGCTTAATGAATGTTTGATTGATTGATTATGCCACATTGTTGGTACCTACTAGTGCTTAATAAGTACTTGTTAAAATTTGATCTTATTATTTTTATGTTTATCATATTATTTCACTAGCATTAATAATGTTTCATTAATGTTAAATTCTTGCAAAAGCATCTTTATAATAAAGCTCTGATGATTTTAACAAAGCAGATTAAAACTGAATATGACAGATGTTTGTCATATCCTAGTAAAGATTCTTGGAATTACATTCATAGCATAACTAAATAAGACCCTAGTTTAAACAAAAGATGAAAAATAACCTTTGTCATTACTTTTTAATAGATAATTTGATAGTTTTAACTGTTAATTTATATATATATCCTTCTGAGATTAAGAAATACTTTTTTTAACCCAATAGCCTGTCCTTAATTTCTTAGCTCTAGTATTAAGTCCAGTTTACATTAAAATTTAGGCCATCATTTATTAGATAGCTATGAACAATAATATATCATTTTATAAATAGATACATTTTTTATGTGCTGTTATGTAGAGAAATCAATGAGGATTAAGTGAGGTAATATCTATAATATGCTTTAGAGGCCTAATAGCCCTATGTCAATGTCAACTACTGTCATTATGACTATTCTCCAATAAGCCAATGAATCTATGATTTTTTTTTTATCAGCATGGGTATTCCCTTTAATGATGCAGATCACAACCCATCTATGAATGTCTTTGAATAATTATAATTTTAATAATAAATCAAATTATTTACTGTAATTGTTCATATTCAAATTGAAATCACAAATCCTAAATAAAAATTATTTGAGTGGTTTACCATCTGTTCAACATTTCATAAGATGTTTAAAACCTCAATCATAGAGTTTTAGAGATTAATGGGGTCCTTAAAGATCATAGGAGGCAGGAGGCAGTAGCTAAATGGTGTAGTGGATAAAGCATGGAACTTGGAGTTAGGAAGACCTAAATTTGATCCTACCTCAGATTCTTACTAGTTATGTGACCTCAGGCCAGCCACTTAAATAAATCCATGCCTCAATTTGTACATCTCTAAAATGGGGTGCCATATGATCATTGTGAAGATCAAATATGATAGCATACATAAATTACTTTATAAACTTTATAATAAAGTTGTATATAAATAAAAAAATAAATAAATAAATAAAGTATATAAAGTTTATAATAAAGTTGTATATAAATAAATAAATAAAGTTTATAATAAAGTTGTATATAAATGCTAGGTTTTTAAAATCATCATTATTATATTTATTATCATTAAAGTCTAGCCCTTTCATTATCTACATAGTCACTGATCACAAGGTCTTTATATCTAATCTAGTTAGAGAAGCAATACTAATACTCATGAAACAACAACAAATATAAGACAGGAAAAATTCAATGCTAAATTGAATATTTACAGATAGCCTGTAAATGAGATTTTGTAGGAGATCATTAAGTGCTGGGGAGTAAATTCTCTTGCAGGAGGAATGGGACTTGGGATGTTCTCTGAAAGGTGTGTAGGATTTAAGTAGGAGAACAGAAGACATTTCATGAGTGAACAACACAAGAAAAGGTATAGACGAGTCAAGGATGAGTGTGATTGTGTTTGTGGGATGAGACAGTTCTGATTAGAGAGAAGGAAGATGATAGGGAACAATTTTGTATGGGGAGATTATAGATGACATCTAAAAGCAAGCAGGGTGGCTGATTTGATGTACTAGGACATTGGGAGACAATTGCAGGACAGTGACATGATGAAGGAGAGTAATCATTTATGTAGTGAATGAATTCCATCACTTAAAGAATGCTAATTAAATGAAATTGGGATGGAAGAGAGAATCTTCCAAAATAGACATGTTAGTGGGGAATATGGAAGTAAATAACATAACAAGAAAAGGCTTTGCAGAATATTGATTTAATGCATCACTTAAGCAGCAGAATGTCTCCAACCTGCATTATCCATGCTCTAGTTCCTCGTACTTTGGACAGCTTATCTGTTCACCTTTCTCAAAGGAACAGACACATTTTTCTACATGAATTGTTTGCCTATGATGTATAGTTTTTAACAGTATCATAAACTGTAACTCAAGAAGAATTCAGCACTTTTAGAAGTTATGTATTTTTTAATATGTCATGGGTTAGAATGCCATGAATAAAAATGACTAAAATTAAATTTAGACCAGAAGAGATAAGTGCCATCATCATCATCTGTTGAAAACATATCACAGCAAAAGAAATCCTTTTCAGTTCTCACAAAAGTTTGCAAATTGCAATTTGACCTCATTGTACAAATTTCAATAGTCATCTGAAACATTGAAATAAAGCCATTTAAAATAATTACGTTGATTCTAAATTGTGCATTGCAATGGGATGTTCAGTTCAAAGACTGGAGATATAACAAGAACCCATGCAAGAAAACTAAGGCAAGAAGCTGAAGCTATCTATTAAGGCTATTGTTTATTTTGAAACACAGGTAAAGAATTCCTAATGTTTTCTTTTTGAATTAAAAAAAAGCAACAGGTCTAGAAATAAATCTTATTAATGGTCAACTAATTTTTGTTCTCATTTAAGTGCAACTGGTCATTGGGACTTTTAAAGCTCTATGGACATCTTTTAGTTTTTTATTTTTAATGTATTTTATTTTTCCAAATACATGTTAAGATAGTTTTCAACATTAACTTTTGTAAGTGAATTTTCGTGTTCCAAATTTTTCTTACTCCTTTCTTTACCTCCCTGTATCCCAAGACAGCAAGCAATCTTGTATAAGTTAAATATGTGCAGCTCTTATTTCCATATCTGTCATATTATGCTAGAAAAATCAGACCAAAAGGGAAAAAAACCCACAAGGAAAAAAACAAACAAAAAGGTGAAAATATCATGCTTTGATCCACATTTTGTCTCTATTGTTCTCTCTTTGGATGCAGATAGAAATTTCCATCCTAAGTCTATTGGAATTGTCTATGCACATCTTATAAAGAGATAAATAATAAGTATGGCATTCCCTCTTGAGAAAAAGAAAACCTGTTATACTTGATTGTTATGAAATATACAAGTCTACTGAGAGTAGCATAACTCACTACCCTATAGAATATAAAGTTCTTGAGAACATGAATTATTTCATATTTACTTTTAAGTGTCAAGTTTCTTTCTTTTCTGTGTTTTTTGTTTGTTTGTTTGTTTGTTTAGGGGTTAAGTGACTTGCCCAGGGTCACACAGCTAGGCAGTGTTAAGTATCTGAGATCAAATTTGAACTCAGTTCCTTCTGACTTCAGGGCCTGTGTTCTATACTCTGCGCCACCTAGCTGCCCCAAGTATATAGTATCTATTGCAATAGGCATTCAGTAAATTTTTTTTTGCATTGGATTGGATTGGATTAATATATTCAGGAAAAAATACATGGTAAGGTAAATAAAGCATATCAGCTGATGGAACAGGACACATTTCATTTGGAGAAAAAGAGAATAAAGGAGGGCATGATAGCTATCTTGAAGTATTTGAAATGATTTCATGTAAAAGGGTGGTTAGATTTTTAACCTCAGAGAATAGAAGCAGAAGCAATAGTGTAGAAGTTGCAAATATAAGCTTGATAGCAGGAAAACTTTCCTTTCAATTTGAACTGTCTAAATGTGGAATGGGGCATGTTCCCCTTCTTAGAAGTCTTCAATCAAAGTTTGGGCAGTTCCTTGCTGGGTCTGGTAGAGAAGAAATTCATTTAGTATGCATACTGGACTATCTCACAGCTGAAGTCCCTTCCAACTCTCAGATTCTGTGATTCTGCATATAAATTTTCTATCCCTTCAGCCCCTGAAACCCCCATTCCAGAAGTAAAGGAGCAAGGAGAATAGAAGCAGAAATAAGAATGGAAATTGAATAATAAAGAGCCAATTTTTATTAAAGCTTTTTATTTTCAAAACATATGCGTAGATAATTTTCAACATTCATCCCTGCAAAACCTTGTGTTCCATAAAGAGCCATTTTTGACCAGCATTTAGAAAGGGCAATATTTATAAGATGAGCCCCAAAAGTTGTGGCTTTTTTAGTTTGTGGCTCAAGTCTTTACAATTCAAATTTCATTTGGATTGAGATGTTTGATCTCATTTTTACTTTCATGAATATATGAAAATAAGAAAACTGATATCATGCTACTTGTAGAACTAAAATTTAGCTGAACTTCACCATAAAGTATGGGGTGAACATCAGGTGAAACACATAATTTTCAGAAAACTTTTTCCTCTTTCCTTTGAGTTTTGATTTAGCCTGAACCTCAAAAAGAAGATCAATTTATAGCAAGCCATATAAATGAAGTTTATGAATTCATAAAAAACTAATATCATTGAGTCTCAGATCATATCTAGCCAGCAGGGAACTTTGAAATCAAAGATAATAAACTAAAAGAGTTTTGCATATTGAATTCTGGACACCTCTTTCTTTAGTGTTAAATAGATTTTAAAACACAAGGAAAATTGATTTAACTGGATCTCAAATTTTTCTTTCCTTTGATTCTGTGGTTCATCTTCTTAAAAAAATCATTCTACACGTAGAGATTTAAATTTTATACTTCTACAAAGTAAACATAATGTATAATGGAGTGTTAACTCTGAAGTCAGAAGAACTGAGTTCTAATTCTGTTTCAGATACAAGGTATCTAAGTGATCATGAGCAAATAAACTAATCTTTTAAATCTTCTTTTTCTCCATCTGGCAAATAGAGATGTCAATAATACTAGTATACATCCTACCTCTTGGGATTGTATGAGCAAAGCACTCAGCAAACCTATTCTCATAAACAGCTCAATTCATCAACAGATTGGATTAAGTACCTTAATATGCTGGGCACTTTGCTAGGATCTAAGAATACACAGAAAAATAATGAAACAATCCTTACCCTCACAGAGCTTATCAGAGGAGATAATATGTGCACACATAAGTATATACTAGAGATGAGGTCATTTTTAGGGAAAAGTACAAGAGGAGGAGATAGGGGAAATCAGGAAAGGCTTCATGATTAAAGTACTGGAATTTTAAAAGGCCGACAAGACAAACCAGACAGAAGGCAGGGCTCCCTGTTGTCCTGAAACATTAATAGATAGGTCCAGCTGCTTAAATTCCAAATCTCACAGAGAGAAATCCATGGTGGTAACATGAGCTCACAAATGCAGGAAAGTAGGACTGGAAACCCAAGACCACTGTGGGCACAGTTGTTTCCTAAAGCCGCTAAAGCCGCTGAGCTCCTGACTCCCTGGATTACTTTTACATTTCCTCCCCAGCCCTCCAACTTCAGCAGCTTTCTCATGCTACAGATTCCTTCACCCCTAGGGCCTCTTGACATTCCTCCCTGGAAACTCCATTTGAAGAGGAACAAATGCCGAGCATACTCACGCCTAATCCATCTTAGCTTCTGAATCTCTAGACTGCTTTTTCACTGGGCACCTTTCTCTCTTCTATCCCCCAACCCATTTGAGCTCCTTTTTATGTGTGATCTTCCCCCTTTAAAAGGCAAACTTCTTGAGGGCAGGGCCTGAACAATTTCCTTTCTGTTTGTGTTTTTATTCCCTGTATTAAACCAGTTGCAAATATTAATACCAACATTATTATTAATAGTCATCTAATTTCCTTGCTTTTGTAATACTACATTTTTCTGCTACATAAACAAACCACCTCAAAGTTCTTTCTCTGCCATGGTTTCAACAAAAATAAGGTATCTATGCACAAGATCTCCAGTATCAAATGTCTAGATGCTGTCTTAGCTATCATTTTATATACATCTAATTTCAACCAGTTGTTCTGGAAAGGAATTGGAAGCAATTTATCCCAGTCACCAGCTGAATTGCTGTGAGCTCAATGCTATTTATAGGGAGATAACCACACTTGCCATATCAGGTAGTGATATATGGCCATCCTCATTGAACTTTGAAGTTTGCTCCTCCTGCTCAGTATCAGACATAGGATTTGACAACTCTTCTATACTTGTTTGACTCCTGGAAGGCTCTCTTGAGCTACTGCCTCTCATGAATGAATGAATGAATGAATTTATTAAGCACCACTATGTGTCAGGCACTGAACTGGGTGTTGGAGACACAAACACAGGAATGAGGCAGTCCCTGTTCTCAAGTGCCTGACATTCTAGTGGCAGGAGTCAACACCCAGAAAGGGTTACATGCCAGGGAAATGCATTTTAATTTGTGACTAAACTATAGGGCAGCTGATAATAATCTTCTTTCAAGAAAAAATGGTAGTATTGATTTTAAAAAAATTTTTGTGTTATTCTGTACTTGACAATTATCAATCATAACCCTTTCCACATACAAAAAAAGTACTCTCCCCCAAAAGGATTTTTCATGATATCATGAATCTCTATTATATATTACTTGAATTTTTAAAAGAGCACAATAAATTCAAACCATTAATCTCAAAACTTTCCTACTTCTGAATCTTGTTTTCTTCTGTGTATTTTTTAAAATGAAACTCTGTTCTTTTTCTTCTTTTTAATCTGGGTTTCCTATTTATTGTTCATCTCTCCCTCCAAAATCCTATCCCTAAAGTAGAGAAAGAAAACCAAAAAAAAAAAAAACAAAAACAAAAAAACAAAAAAAAAAAACCTTTCCTCTATTTAAAAAAAAAGGCGAACAAATTCACAGATCACAGTATTGATTTAGTAGTCTTATCAGAACAAAAAGTGACAGAGTAAAGACGATGGTATATTACATGTTGAGACAGATGGTAGGGATACCTAGGGTAGACAAGTAGATGAAAAGTTGAACTTTTTTTAGGATTATGGCTCTCTCCTAAAATTACTCTGCACCTGGAAAATGCTTTTCCCAAACTCTAGAAACAATGGCCTTTTCCCAATGGCCTCAACCTTCCATGAGTTCATCCAGAGGTCAGCAAACTACAGCATGTGGGGCCAAATTTGGCAGCCATCCGCTTTTGTACTGCCCAAGAGCTAAGACTATATATTCAAATAAAGTCTTATTATATTTAAAATGTAAAAAATATTCTTAACTCTCTCCAAGAAAATAATCTGGATTTGGTCCTTGGGCTAATACTAGTTCATACAATCATAGATTTAAAGCTAGAATTACTGGGAATCAAAACCAACCAGAGAATTTCAGTAGTTAAAGAAATCATCTTTTTTTTTTTATTTTTTTTTTTTTTTTGCTCATAATGAAATTTGAGATAGAAGAATGAGAGAGTCCAGAGGAAATATATTCTCCCCTTCCCACTTCCATTTGCTATCAGAGACTAAAATACCAAGGAACAATACATTTATTCAAATGTAAGCTTTGTACCTGGCACCTAGTAGGCATTATATAAATGTTAATTACTCTTATTATTATTATATGCTTTCTAAGTGTGAGTCTACTTTCATTGGTCTCTATATGTGATAGTGGGAGAATATGTTTCTGATTTTCTTTTTTTGAGGGGCAACAGGTGTTTTTGTACCAAATGTTCTTACTGTATCATCTTAGTAATTGTCTCCTTTTAAAATTTAATTAATCTGGCTTCCTAATTGGTACTGAAGAGCATACTAGAAAGAAGGCTGTATGAATCAAGGCCTAGAAGAAGTCATAGGATGATGAGAGATGAGGATAAGCTGTCTTTTGGGACCTGGCTTGGCAATGCAGGTAAGAGTGGGGAAAGTAGTATCAGAGGAAATGCTCCACACACACACACACACACACACACACACACACACACACACACATACACACACACACATCCCACCCAATATCACAGTTCCCAGGAAGCTCCTCCATGTACTTTAGTGATTTCAAAATTTTGTCACAATACTCCATCCAATATGGCATAGTAGATAAAGAAGTGATCTCAGGAAGAGCTGAATTCAAATTCTACCTGTTAGAAATACTGGCTAGTGACTGGTCAAGTTACTTATTTTTTTTACTATTCCCTTAAGGAGTGTAGTTTGTTCATTTGAATTGCTGGTCTATATTGATAGCAGGAACTATTTTTTTTTTTTAATTGTATTCCTAGGAATTAGCACAGTGCCTGGAACATAAGTAAACACTTAATAAATATTATTGGATAAGATTACATTTTTTAGATGAGGAAACTGAGGAAAGGGGAAATTAAATCAATAACCCAGAATCTATAAGTACCTGAGGTCAAATTTGAATTCAGATTATTATGATTCCAGATTCAGAACTCTATCCAAAGTACCATCTAGTTATCTAATTTACTCACAGATGAGAATTTCCCCAAATAAAGTTATATCTTTAGTTTCTCCAGTTCCCATATACATAGTGTGTGTGTGTGTGTGTACTCTTAGAAAACAGCTATTGATATTTTCCTTTTGATAGGAGCAATTTAAACATACATTAATTTTAGGTCTTGCTTAAAAATCTGAATCTTTGTGTAGAATAATCTCTCTCTCTCTCTTTTTTTTTTTTTTTTTTTTTTTTTTTTTAGAAAAATAGAATGTTAGACCTAGGAAAAATTTTATGAGATCTAATCCAATAATGTAACAGAATGTAACACTGATATTTCAAATCACTTGCCCAAGGTCATGATGTTAGCTAATCTCAGAAGCTAGACTAGACTAGATTCTAGTTCCTTTCATTCCTAGACTGGTAAATTCTAAACTATGCCATGGTACTTTCTAGTTTTCATTACAGATTCCTACTGCCATGAATTGTTGTCACTCTCTAGGATTGAAGAAATATTCTTTTCTAGTATTCTATAATTTTTAAAGAAAATATATTTGTGAGGATTTTTTCCCATTCAGAAAACTCAAATTTTTAGTTAGCATTTGTGCTCATAATTGTAAAATGAAAAAAAAAACACTTTTCCCTTTCAAGCTTCACTGAAAGAACTTTCTTTTTAAATTATTAATCTAATTTAATTTAAATTTTCATAAGTTACTAAGGGAGATTGCTTTTGAGTAGCCAAGTATCAAATTTGGCATCTACTAATGCAAGGCATGGTACTGATGGAGACTCTTTGGGGGTATTAACTTCCCTTAAGTAAAGTATAAAATAATTTCTTTCATCAAAGTAAAAAAATGTGGATGGCAGATGCTTTTCAAAGGGTTTAATGAATTATCTCAATTTTAGACCACCCAAGAGTTGAGAGAGGGATTGGAATTGATTATGTTGGTAGAGATCATATGCACTGAGATATCTGGTGGGCCTAGCAACTCTCAGAATTGTAGATCTTAATAGGCAATGAGGAATGCCTATTTAAAAGATCCAACTAGAAATATATAATAAATTCTACTTCTCAGAACAACTTTCTGTAATTACAGGAGTTAGAGACAAACCCCCACTGCCTGCTCCCACCAAGAGTAGACTTCATTTTCTGGTTACTTGTGAACTTCTCATTTTCAGAGTATAAAGAGTTTGAGATTAAGATAGTTATTTGAAGAGAGGAAGAATAGAAGAAATAAAAAAAGCCTAGCAACAAACAGAGATAAATCAGAAAATAGATTGAAAGCTATCTAACACCTAAAACCTCACATATGAATTAACTATACAAATGTGTGTGCCATAGCAGGATGACAGAAAACTACATTTCCTTGAGTGAGAATATTTTTACATCTGAGGAAACAAAAAATTGTATTTGTATGGCACAAAAGTACCTCCTTGGTCAAATTGATTTCCTTCTTTTACTGTGATATCTGATATTTTTCTATGAGCTTCATTATCTAAGAATAGTGTGTCTTAATTTAGCTACTTAACTAAATAAATTTGCCTGTTTGGTAATCCAAATAGAGTAATTAAATTACTTTAGCTAAAAGAAAATGGGCATGAGGAGAGTGAAAATTACATTAAAAATTATGGATCAAGGGGTAGAAATTAAGTAAAAATTAAATGTGGCTTCTAGACTACTTAAATACCTTGTATTTCCTGTTCATCATAGAATAAAATATCTACAGAGAAAACATAATGTATGTGGCAAATACTGAAGGACATCATAAACGGATTTATACAAATAGTAATTTCATAATACACATATTGGTATGCAAATTATTGACTAGTTAGATTAGACATCAAAGTAAAAACTAATTATGATAAAAGGTAAAAAAGGGAAAATATCATATGCAATTTCACTGACTGCAAGCCAATTTATTTAAATAACATATTACCTTAAAAAAATAGAAATGGGTAAGTACAGAGACATTGTCTTCATGGTTTCTTAGGAAAGTTCAAGTAACAAAGAGGTCAAAAAAGCACAGAAAAACCCTTGGAGACAGAACAAAATGCCAGCCAAAGGCAATGCTTGTTTAAAATATGAGTTAATTTTTGAACCATTATTGAGAAGATGCAACAAATACCTTCATCTTACAAAACAGATGAAAACTACTAAGAATTAAAAAGAGCCTTTTAGGGATCTCAACTTGATACTCAACTAAACTAAATAATTCTATTAGTATTTGTGCAAATGGAGAAAAGCAGAAATTGGAAGGACTGATCTGCCAGTATTTTAAAAACAATAGTCTTTTTTTTATCAGATGAAACAACCAAATTTGGATTTTACCACATCAATGTCCAAATGTTAATGTCACATAAAAAACTGAAATCAGGAAGATCAGGCTCAATATACACAAAATAAATCTGTAATTTATGCTGACAAAATTTTAAAGGGAACCAGAGCCATCACTTGGGGAAATTTCTGGCAAATTATTGTACATACATACAAAGGAATACTGTAATACATTTTTTAAAAAGTTGAAAGGGATGGTTTCAGAAAAAATACAGGAAGAATTATATGAACTGATATCAGAATAAAGAACAATCTATAACATTAACATTGTAAATGGAAACAAGTTTGTAAGACTTAAGAGATCAATTCAATGACCAACCACAATTCCAGAAAACTAATAATAAATCATGTTAGCCATTTCCTTAGAGAGGTTATTGATTCAAGATGCAGAGCAAAACTTTTTTCCTTCACATGTCAAATGTCAGAATTTGTTTTGATTGTGTAGGCATATATAGTTCAAGGTTTCCTTCTTACTCTCTTCCTGTTGATTTGGTGTTCAACTAAGTTAAATATGCTTCTTCTTTCCTCTCTCCCTCCCTCCCTCCTTCCCTCCCTCCCTCTCTCCATCTCTCCTTTCCATTCTCCTTCCTTCATTACTTCCTTCCTCTTTCCCTTTCCCTCTCTCTTTCTTTCCCCCCCCCCCTCTCTCTCTCTCTCTCTCTCCTTTCATTCAGTAGTGGAGGAGAGTTGTTGGAATGCAGAGATCATAAATTTAATATTATTTGAAAAATGCAATTTATTTTAAAAATAAAGGCAATTATGAATCAAATTTCAAGATAAAAACCTTCATCCTAGTTCCACTCCAACTTATTTCTCAGAGGAAGGGGAAAATAAAATGATAAGGGATTCAACTCATGGAGTCCATGAAAGGAATAGTAGCTAAGAGTCTTCCTTCAGAGGAAGGGGAAAATAAAATGATAAGGGATTTATTATGATAAGAGTATTATTCTTATAAATTTGAATTCTTTCCTTATATATTTTGGAAATTAGACTTTATAAGAGTAACTTGTTGTAAAGATTTGTTTACAAGATAGTTATTATATTTGTATAAAAACATTTTAATTTTAAATCAAAATTGTTTATTTTATCTTCTATAATCCTTTCTATATTTTTGGTCATGAACATTTCTTCTATCCATACATCTGATAGATATATTTCCTCTTATTTTTCTCTAATTTTTTTATGTTGTAACTTTTCCCATTCAGGTTATGTATTTTTTTGAAACTTATCTTTATATAATATGTAAAAGTTTGATCTGAATCCAATTTTTCTAATAGTTTTTTTTTTTTAATAGTGAATCTTTGGGTCTTTGTTTTTACTGAATGTTTGGGTTTTTGTGTTTACTGAGTACTGAAATATTAAATACATTTGTATTCTGTATGTAGAATACCTAATTTATTCCACTGATTGGTCTGTTTCTCAATCAATAATAATTTTTTAAAATAAAAACTACTTTGAAGTATAGTTTGAGACCTGGCATCACTAATACCATTAGTTCCCATATCTTTTCTTTATTTCTCTTGAGATTCTTGACCTTTCCCTCTCCAGATGATATCAATAAAAACCACTGAGAAGAGCTGGAGACATTCCATTTAAAATTACTTCAGAATGTATAAAATACTATGAGTCTACCTTACAAGATATAGGCAGGGGAAAACACAGAGTAAGTTAGGAAAGGCAGGGCATGAAGCATCAACCCTGGAGTCAGGATGACCTGAATTCAAATTTGACTTCAGACTTCAAATCTGACTTCAGACACTACCAGATATATGACTCTGTACAAAGTCATTTTACCATGATTGCCTCCCCAAAATAAATAAATAAATAAATGCAACTGAAAACAAATGTTTATAGAAGTAAAGACAGACCAACTAAATTAGGTAATTGGTCATGGATAGGATGAATCAAAATAACCAAAAAAATACCACAAAATTGATTGACTTGTTCTATGTCACATTCATAAAACTGCCAAAAAAAATTACTGAATGGTACCAGTCCCTTTAGCCTAGAGATAGAAAAATTATAACAGAGATGAAGTGATTTGTCATCAGAGGAGGTAGGAAACAGAACTTAAATCAAACAGTCTAAATCCAAGGTTTTTCAATTGAATTTTTTTTTCTAACACCAATATTTTAAAAGTGATATTATAGAGATATGAATCATGCAATGTAGCCTTTTAATAAAATTAAAATAATAGATAACGGCATCAAAAAGATGCATGGTAGGCTTAAGTAGGCTATAGGATTTTGTGTTTTGTCTTTTGTTTTGTTTTGTTTTGGTTTTGTTTTTGTTTACCAATGCTGATATGGTATGAGAGGGATTATTAGGAAGGTATGCTTCTGGTTATGTTATGAGACTGAGAGAGAAAAACAAAAGGATAATCCAGGTGGAAATTGTCATACCCTGCTGACCCCAAAACATTTAAAAAATAAAGGAAAGGCATCAAGGTAAATTATTTATGGAAGATTCATCAGAAATATGACCAAGTACTGTATAGAATGAGAAAGCATGGAAGCATTGCATTCTGTACAATGCTGACAACACTTATGGATCTAAATACTAATTATATAAATAGATACTTTCATCTTTCTAAGGCAGGATCAAATGCCATCTCTTCTATAATGCCTTTCTTGTTGCTCCTTAATTGTTTGTGATAGATGATTTTTTTGCTTTTGTCGTTTCAGTAAAAGAGATTTGGGCATAATAGGGTACTAATAACTATTTGTTTAATTCAATTGAATTCATCCCTAATCCTATATGGCATTTTTTCATGACTCTTTCATGAATTTATCACATATTTAGTCATTTACCAAACCTTGGTTAATTTTGCATTTATTTTACAAATTTTGTTTTCTTTAACTGAATACTAACTTACTAAAATCATAAGTCTATGTCTTATTTGTCCTCATATCCATGTAGTGTTTTAATGAATACTCATTGAATGAATGATTTTTGACTTTCCAAATTAAAAATATACTTATCTTTTCCTTTTCCTTTCTGAAAATAATTTCATTAAAATTTTATTTTCCTGATCCACAAGTTTCATAAAGAATTTACCTTGGCACCTTTCCTTTAATTCTTTAAATATTTTGGGGTCAGCAGGAGTGATAATTCCCCATCTGAATTGTCCCTTTGTTTTTGTCTCTCCATCTCACAGCATAACCAGAAGGATATCTTATTAATAATTCCTCTTATATCATATCATCATTGGCAATAAACTATGTCCTACTTAAGCCCACTGTGCATCTTTTCAATGTCTTTGTTATTTATCATCTTAATTTTATTAAATGGCTACATTTCGTGATCCATAGCCACATAACATAGGGGATCTACTACAAATATACAATAATCATATAATATACAATAATCAAAGAGCTACTCATGTAAACAGGTTCAACATCCACAAATTTTTGTTATATTTGCACTTGTACAGATTTTGCCTTGATTGAAATTCATATTAGTTTTCTGTCAATCTCTGAATAATAAGGTATATGATATATAATAACTAATTTCTACCAATCCATTTTCTGTTTTTGTCTTCATTCACAAGAAGGCAATAAAATCTGTGATGTCTTTTACAAAAAAAAATTATAGTAGTTTTACAATTTGAATGAAATGCTAAGAGACCAGTTAAAACAATAATTCATTGTGTCTTTCTCCTTCTAAAATATTATATTAACTTATTCCTAATTATTTTTGCCATACAGTACCAAATATTACAATTGAAAATGCATATCTTAGTTAATAACCAAATACTTTGTCTATAGGAAGTCCAGCATCTGGATATTGAGAAAAATCAGTAAGGCTAATTTTATTCATTCTTCCTTTGGATGTTTGGCACTGTGGAATTGCAGACACAGAAAGGAGAAATTTCAACTGGAAGTAGGAGGTGACAGATTTGGATGGCAATAACTTAGAAAGTTTTCTTACATCCTTTCAGAAACAGAAGCCTAAAACTAGAGGCATAAAAGTTCAGTTGTCAGAGTTCAACAAACTATGTCAAAGACAGTCAAGGAAGTTATTTCCTATAGTTTTGTCTGTTCAAGTCCTTATGCTCTGACTATAAATTCCAATATTAGCCTACTCTATATTCAGTATGATTCAGACATTTCCTGCTCTAGTGACCCTTATTTTCAATAGATTCTTGTTTTCCCATTCTCAAATCAAACTACCTATGACAAGATTAATAAATTTCCTACTAGAAACCGGTTATTTAAAGTTGAAATTAAAAAAAGGTGTAAAAGTAGGTGAAGAGACAGAATTCATATGCTTTAGATAAGTTATAATGCAAGTTTGTTGAGTAATTAGATGTCTTAATATACATCTAACAATTTACTGAGTGGAAGAGATATGACTCTGACTCTGAATAAATCACTTTAACTTAGTTTCCTCTCCCCCCAAAAAAATTAGGATAATGATATTTGCACTATTCATTTCCCAGGGCTATTGGAGGGAAGTACTTTGCAAATTTTAAAATATTAAATAATTGCATAAATTACTTTGTAAGTCTTTAAAATACTTACATGTTATAGTTTCTTTTGCCATTATATATGTTATATGTGTATTTTGATCTCCTTATGTTAGGATTTTTAAACTCCTTAAAAATATGTACCTTATATAAATTTTCACATTTCTCCATAACTCTTAGGGCAGTGTTCTATAAATAGTTGGCAAATTGTCTTCTTATATAAAATCCTATCTTTTTAACACCAACATTTACCTACTTATTTTTTTGACAAATTGTAAATCATAGCATATCACGATGGCATAAATAATCAAAACTGAGGGTGATCAAAAGAGCAAATGAGAAGTGCATATTGGGCAGAATTTTACGGAATATGAATAATGATGACTTGCCAAAGAGTAGTAAAATATATAGTTCCAGAAGTGTATGGTTGCAATAGAAGTTATTTTCTCTACAGATGACTTCCAGACATATATATATGTGCAGTCTAATTTATCTCATGATCTTTACTGCCTTATCACAACTGTCCTCAGGGCACTTTGAACTGGTTGTCTACCTTGTCTATCCTATCTACTCAAAGGTCTACTCTTGTTGATTCTACCTCCATAATATCTTGCTTGAAATCCATTTTTTAATACTTACATGGCTGCCCTGTCTGTTCCTATCCACCTCTTCATTCAGGTCCTCATCAACACTTGCCTGAACTATGTGACAATAGCCTCTTTATTTGTCCCCATTCTTCAGAACTTTTCTGTCTCCTGCCTAATCTTCACTCAACTCCCAAAGAGATATTTCTAAAGCATCTTTCTGATCATAAACTAATCATAGGGCATCCCTGCTAAGTTAACTAAATTATTTCCCAATTGCCTTAAGAATAAAATGAAACTTTTCTCCAACCTATCTCCAACTTACTTTTCCAGGTTTGTTATACATTCATACATTCTCTAATCCAATCAAATTGCTTGCTTTCTATTACTTATATAGGACATGACATTTTTTTTTAGCTGTGACATTTATAAGCACTGTGTTCTGTTACTTGTCTGCATGGCCTGGGATGCCCCCTCCTGCACTCATTTTACAATGCCTAGTTTGCATCAAATTTCATCTCCTGCATGAGGTCTTTCACGATTCCCATAGCAGCTAATGTTTTCTCTCTAACTTATCACATATGAGTTTTGTACATGTGTGCATATATATGTAAAATGTATATCTGAACATATGTATATATATGTATACAAATATTTATACACACACTCCTAAAGAATAAATTTCCTTGAGATGAGCATGTTTCCTTTTTTTTTTTTTTTTTGAGTAACTAGTGCCTAGAACAGTACCTATCACTTTAAAAGATATTTAATAAAAGCCTTTTGATTAGCTAATTATGCTAAACCTTTTGTTATACTAAAGGTTAACAGGCAGACAGCTATAATGCTTTATGGATACTAATGGAGGTTAAAATCTTAGACAAAGGCCTATAGTGCATTTGGTAGATCTTCTAGATAAAAGTTTCTAATAAAGTATGGACAAGATTTGCACAGAAAGAGAATAAATGAGCTGAAGTACCCTCATGCCACTCTCCTGGGAATCAGGAAGACTAGGTTTGTCTCTTTCTTAGATGTTTGATTTTTGTGTGATCCAGAGCAATCAGCCTCTCTTGACTTTGGTCACCTCATATGTTGGATTTAATGACTGATAAGATCTATTCCAGATGTAAATCTATTATCCTATTACCCTTTGGTTGTTTTTGATTGATCTGTAGCTTTGAGGACAGTACACACATTCATGAGAGCATGGATACATGAAAGTACCCTGTATAATAAGCTATTGTGAATTTGGTTACTTGGTTATGAATTTTAGAGGTGGGCTGTTATTGTTGACTTTATTATGAAATCTCAAAATGTCAATGATAGCATTGTTTTGTACTTAGAACTCTTTTAAGTCTTAATATTAAGTTTTGAGATGACCAGGTTCAGTAACAGGTGAGCCAGATGCTAATAATTTTTTTTTTTTGTTGCACACTTAAAAAAAAAGTTAAGAAAAACAAACAAAAAACAAAACAAAATAAAAAAACAAAAACAAAACAAAACAAAACAAAACAACAACAAGCTATAGAAGTAACACCATTTCCTTCTTCCAATATCATAGTAATGAATTATTCTGAGGTATGCTGGCAAGAACATTTTGTTTTATTTTTTGATGCTAAGAATGTTAGCCATTCTTAATTAAGTCCGACTTATTTTATTGATTTATTTGGTTTTCTTTCTTAGTGCCTTTGAGGTTGGGTGCTTTCTTCTTCCCTCATCATGATCTCTGATTAACCCTCTGAATAGTACAAAATACTGAATTTAGATTATAAAGATCCAAGTTAAATTCCTGGCTATGGTATCTATTTTCTGTGGGACTATGAGCAAATCACTTCACTGATCAGGACTTCAGTTCCTCATGTGTCAATGGAGAGAACCATAGTCACACTATGTGGTGTGAATACAGAGTTGTTTTATTGAAGGGCTATTAAATTATAAGACAAGAGGAGGAATTATTTTTTAAGTATTGTAGTAAGTTTATTTATTTTTAATATGCATTGCTTTATGAATCACATTGGGAGAGAAAAAATAGAGCAAAAGGAGAAACCATGGGAGAGATAAAAAAACAGTAGAAAAGAAGAAGAAAGAAAGCAAGAAAGGAAGAAAGGAAGAAAGAAAGAAAGAAAGAAAGAAAGAAAGAAAGAAAGAAAGAAAGAAAGAAAGAAAGAAAGAAAGAAAGAAAGAAAGAAAGAAAGAAAGAAAGAAAGAAAGAAAGAAAGAAAGAAAGAAAGAAAGAAAGAAAGAAAGAAAGAAAAAGAAAAAGAAGAAGAAGGAGAGAAGAAGAAAAGAAAAAGAAGAAGAAGAAGAAGAAGAAGAAGAAGAAGAAGAAGAAGAAGAAGAAGAAGGAGAAGGAGAGAAGAAGAAGAAAAGAAGAAGAAGAAGAAGAAGAAGAAGAAGAAGAAGAAGAAGAAGAAGAAGAAGAAGAAGAAGAAGAAGAAGAAGAAGAAGAAGAAGAAGAAGAAGAAGAAGAAGAAGAAGAAAGAAGAAGGAGGAGGAGGAGGAGGAGAGGAGGAGGAGGAGGAGGAGGAGGAGGAGGAGGAGGAGGAGGAGGAGGAGGAGGAAGAGGAGGAGGAGGAGGAGGAGAAGGAGGAGAGGGGAAAGGGGGGGGGAGGGGGAAGGAGAACATAGCATGTGTTGATTTACATTCAGTCTCCTTAGATCTTTTTCTGGATGCAGATGGCATTTTCTATCCAAAGTCTATTGGAATTGCTTTGGATCACTGAACTGCTGAGAAGAACCAAGTCTTTCATAGTCGATCATTGTAATTTCTTGCTATTATTGTGTACAATATATTCCTGGTTCTGGTAGTTTTGCTCAGCATCAGTTCATATAAATCTTTCCAGGCCTTTCGATAATCAGCTTGTTCGTTACAATAATATTCCATTACCTTCATGCACCACAGGTTGTTCAACCATTCCCCAACTGATGAACATCCATTCCTTTTCCAATTCTTTTCTGCCACAAAAAGAGCTGCTACAAGTATGTTTATATATGGGCTCCTTTTCACTCCTTTACAATTTCTTTGGAATATAGATCTAGTAATGGCATTGCTATATCAAAGGGTATGCACAGTTTGATAGCCCTTTGAAGATAGTTTCAGATTGTTCTTCAAAATGGTTAGACCATTTCACAATTCCACTAATAATGTATTAGTGTCCCAGTTTTCTCACATCCCTTCTAACATTTATCATTTTCTTTTCCTATCATCTTAGCCAATCTGAGAGGTGTAAATTGGTACCTCAGAGTTGTTTTTAACATGCATTTCTCTAATCAATAGTGTTTTGCAGCATTTTCTCATATGACTATAAATAGCTTTAATTTCATCATTTGAAAATAGTCTGTTCGTATCCTTTGACCATTTATCAATTGAAGGATGATTTGTAATCTTAAAATTTTGATACAGTTTTTATATATTTTAGAAATGAGACATTTATCAGAAATACTTGCTGTAAAGACTTTTTCCCATCTTCTTACTTCCCTTTTAATCTTGTTTCTGTTGGGTTTGTTTGTACAAAAACCTTTTTAATTTAATGTAATCAAAGTTGTCCATTTTGCCTTTCATAATGTTCTTTAGTTCTTCTTTGACCATAAATTCCTCCCTTCTCTAAAGATCTGATAGATAAATTATCCTTGTTCTCCTAATTTGTTGAGGAAGAATTATAAATTAACCCTTCCCATATTTCTCAGAGCTATAGTAGGATAGCAATAACTTCAACAGTTAGGCAGTTCTGAACTTACAGATGGAAAAAATACTTGCTACTAGTGCATTAGGCTCTGAAACACTCTTTAGATAGAAATAAGAATCTTTTGATCTTTCAAGAATATGTAATATAGGCTCTAAATCTCTGATCCTTACTATTTCTCTTGGTCAGGGGATCTTGGCAGGGACCTTCTTTGAAAAATGGAAACTGAATTTGGCCCTTTATGGTGTCTAGAGACATCAGAGGCATTCTTATACCTGCTTGGTACATATGTGGTGTAGTGCACGCTGAACTCCAGATCAAGATTTGAAGAACAATCTGAAACTATCCTCAAAGGGCTATCAAACTGTGCATCCCCTTTGACCTAGCAATACCATTACTAGATCTGTATTCCAAATACTTGTAGAGCATTTTAGTCATAACTTGTTAGCAAGGTCATATGGAGTTGACCTTTTCTGATAAAAGTTATCAGAAAGGTTAATAGTAAGGGACATCATAGGATCAAAGATTTAAAGATGGAAGTGCCCTAAGAGAATCAACTTTCTCCTTTAATAGACTTTATATGAGGATGCAAACATACAAAGTAACTTGATAAGTTGGTAAGCATCAGACACAAAATTTAAACCCTGGTTTTCCTAAGTCAAAACTGCATTCACTATACCACACTGCCTCATTAGAAATGAAACTAAGCAATCCTGGATTCAATAGGATAGGATAACAACTTTGTTTCATGCTTCTGGGGATCTCTATATGTATTCTCTGGAGTAGAAGCAGAATCTGTCATTCATTTTACAAAGCTAAGTGTTATTCTCAGATCTTGACCTGACTAATGATCTCCACATGTACAGCAACATTAAAAAGAGGGGAGTTGTGTGGAAACTCACGTCTAGGAGGATCCATTGTCTAAACTGGCCAAATAATGAATTGTCAGCCATGAAATGAGACCTACCTCAAGTTTTCATCAAATCATAGGAATTTTCCATTGGAAACATGTAGGATCATCTTATTCTACCTCTTCATCCTATAGACGGGGTACCCAAAGTGACATGATTTGACTAGATCACAAAAATGGAAGGGAGTGGAACATTGATTTCAATGTATGTCTTATAACTTCCAGTTCTAGAACTAGAGGGAGTGGAAAAGACAGAGTAACAGAGAGACAGAGGCAGAGAAAGACAGAGACACAAAAAAAGAGAGAAAGAAGGGCAGTCAGAGACTTCTAGAAGCAAAGGCAGTAGGAGAGAGGGAGGAGAAAGAAAGAAGGAGAGAATAAGGAAAGGGTGACATAAAAAGAGCTATTCATGAATGTGGAATTTAAACTGATACAACTTTCAGCAAGAGTTTTATATTTTAAAAGCTTATTTGCAGAGTGAGCACCCCAACCAAAAAAATCCAACCCCCCAAACTCCCTAAAATAAAAAAAAAAAAAAACTTTGAGCATATTAGAAACTGGAAGACAAAACTACCTCACATGCCAGTCAAATTATCACTGCCAGTTGAATTTAATCCAAACAACCTACTTATGATTTCCTAATATCTAAAAACATTAAAATTAATCCAGTCATATGTTTTACATTTCTATTTCCTTTTTGTGCAGTTTTTGACCAATGGAAGTAATGATTTTGACCTTTCTGTTGGGAAGCATTAATTTCTCATGATTACATAATTCATGTGAAATGAAACTACAAGTACAGCCTATATTTTTAAAAGATAAAAGTCTAAACCCTATATTTATTTACTTAAAAATAAAAACTATATTTTGTCTTTGTCTCTGAACCAAGATACTATATTAATTCAAATGTTTGTTTTCTCCTAGAAAATGAATATGCAAGTCAAATATTTGAAAACAATATCTTGAAGTGTTAGCCAATAAATAATAGATCATATAATAGTGTAATTATAGAATACTTGGACTTACAAATTTAAAATAAAATATTAAATTATTGTTTGAACTGAGTATCTATGAATCATATATATCTAATATCATGCATTTTATTTTAAAACAATTGATCAATAGATCTCCATAACTAGTCATTAGTTTCTTAGTTTTAAATATTCAATATAAGAGTGATGCAAGTTCAACAGACAGTACTACTGCTAAATCTCTTCATTTTTTTCCTACAATTAAGTTTTTATCAGAATGCACATGTCTGTTGCCTAAAGTTAATTTCTGTAAGCCTGTGGTAGGTATTAGTGTCAAGTCAGCATTTAATCATGAGCCCAGTATTCTGTAGGACCCACAGACACAGATTCTAGACCCACTTACTAAAGCACTTAGATGTAGCCTTACCTGTGGTTATACTTAGTTCAAAGGTTTTATTTGAAGGTTATTCTCTCTTTTCCCCCTTCTTCCCCCCCCCTCTTTCCCTCTCCCTCTCCCTCTCACTTTCCCTGTCTCTTTTTCTCTGTCTGTCTCTCTCTCCCCTACCTGAAGGATATTGGTAGAATTTGGGCTATCTTTTGTCCTTAATATTACATTGGCACCCCACCTTTTTCATCATGCAGATCCTTAGGGTTTTATGTCATTTCTTATGTAAACATTATCACTAAAAATGTGATGCAGCTAACTTATTTCCATTGCCTGTTGAATCACTAATAATATTGATTCTTTTGAGATGATAGCTTCTCATGGTATTTAGCCATACAGAATTCCAAGATGAATATTAACTTTAAAGGAATGAACTTCTGTAGCAGCAATTTAGGATTATTGATCACAGAAATACAAACTAACTGACTTCATTTTGAGCACTTACTAAATAACTACTACTTGTGAAACTGCCACAAAGTCATCCTCTGAGTGCCTTTTTGTGTAATACAGAAAGTTCTGGGTTCTCAAAGATATTTGAATAGACTTCAAGGTCCTACCATGCCAGAAAGATTTTAGATGTGGTCCTAGCATCAGAATCCACATTTGATAAACAAATATTAAGCATCTATTTTATGTCAGTCACTGTGTAAAGTTCTTGGAAGGCAAAGAAGGAGGAAGGAAATAAATGTTTATATAGCACCTACTATGTGCTAAAATACTGTGTTAAGTACTTTTATAAATATTATCTCATTTGATCCCCCAATTCTGGGATAACTGCCGTTATCTTCTATCTCTTTTTTTCAGTTTTGAGGAAATTGAGGCAAATAGAGATTAATTCACTTGCCCAGAGCCACACAACTATTAAGTGTCTGAGGTAGAATTTGAACTCAGTACCTTTTTACTCCAGTCCCAGCATTCTTCTGATAGAAACAAATAGTTTGATTTTATCTTGGAAACAATAAAGAGCCACTGGAATTTCTTGAGCAGGAGAAAAACATTATCAGGCTTGTGCTTAAGAGATATCAGTTTGGCGTTTGTATGTATGATGATTCTACATATACATTAAAGGTATCCCTGATTGAGACATTAGAAGGCAATAGGCAAGCTTTCACAAATTATATGCTGTAGTAGACCACATCTTTATAATCACTTAACTAACTAAAAATATAGTGAACAGGAGATGCACAATGTTTTATTTTTAATAGGAAAAAAGAGTATTATTTGATAAAACAAAATGTTACCTTAAATGCTCTTTTTATATGAGAAGCTATTCTTTTCATATGTCAAAATCATTCAAGATTTGGTCAAGGTGTAATGAAAAAGAAAATTTTATTTACTCTCTCTGAATAAATATGAAATAAACTCTGAAATTGTAAATTTATCAAAGTCCTGTGAATTTTAAAATATGTAGACTATCCAAGGAGAATTTAAATTAAAAATTCCCTTTTTACAAATGAGGAAATTGAGGCTTTGAAATGATTTATCCCAAAGCTTCTTAAACCATGATTTACAACCCCACTGAATTGGGGGTCAGTAGATATCTGATTTGTATACCTGTTTTACATACCTTCATATCTGGGGTCATGTAAAAATTTCTCTTGCAAAAAGGAGTGGCAAGGGGAAAAAAGTTTAAGAAGTTTTTTACCCAAGACGCCACTAAAAAATACCAAAGATGGAATTTGAAACCACATTTCCCTGACTCCTAGTCCATGACTCTTTCTATAATACCACTAGATATTATCCCTTCTTAAACACATGACATGGGGAAATATAAATCTGTTTAGACCTAAGACTGTCATGAATTGTATAGGCAGAACAGTTGGAGGTTTATTTTATATGATTTATGAACGACTATGGGGAGGATCTCCTGTCCCCAAAAATCTCACTTATTTATTTATTATTGTGTCTGGAATTCTACCACAGGATATTCATTATGTTGGCTTGTTATTGGCTTCTGAAAGTACTTTCTTTAATGTACAAATATCCTGCGAGTTATTTTTGCTAGAGATTTTTTTGTTCTGGTCCAATATACTTGATTGGAGAAAGGTAGAAGCCGATAGTAAACTGCCCCTGAGAGAATACTTTGCTGGGTGAGAGAGGGAAAATATTCAGTGTGAGACAAGCATCTACTGTTTTTTGTCATTCCTTACCTTCAGAGATTTCTGCTGATTTTGTATTGCTCAGTCTTTGTTTTACAACTCCTGCCTGTTGCCATTAATCTTTTTTGTTCCAGTGAACTGTTTGGCTAGACCTTGCCTTCAGATTCTGTTTACCCTTTTGAACCATGGCTTGGACCATACTTCCCACCACCACCCCCTTACCCCTCAACCCTGCAAAGAAGGATTGTCACCCTCTAAGTCTATTAATTGCTTCTCATCACCAGCAGGGCTGGGACCTGACATTATTGTCAGTTAGTTTACCAAATTGCTTTTCTCACTAAGAGCCAATCACTAATGGAATCCATTCATTCATTCAACAAGCATTTATTGAGTGCTTATCATATGCAAAGTGTTGTCCTAGTTCCTCAAAAGGATTCAGTGATGTGTAACCCACGTCCCCAATATCCCCTACAATCTAGTTGAGGAACTGGGAGGGTAGGGCAGAGTAAAGAGGAAGCAATAATTTCAGTGTGTGTGTCTCCTGGGAAGGATAGATTACATGGGAAGAGAGATTACATGAAGGAACTCCAGGGACTCAGTTGTTAGCCTAAAGACAGTGAGTAACTAAATTAATCTAACACCATGATGTGAAAATATGATAAAGAAAACTCTGATGGTAAACTTGATACTTTGCAGCCCTGTGTCCAGTCCAGCCTTAATTTAAGCATACTCCATCATGTATGCCAAAGAAATAATGCTACCTCTGAATCTGCTAGGAAAAGACAGCATAACACTAAGCATGGTCCAAATTTTCCACATCTCAGATAACATACACTACCATGTGACATAGCAGCTGCCATTGTAGTCCACAGCCAAAGGTGTTCTCTTCATTTTCTGGAGAAATATAAATAATCTCAGGGAGATTCTGTTAAACTGCTTCCTGTTATAATCTCAGTCCCAGGAATAGTTTCTATAATCCCCTATCCACAATCAGTGCAATGGATCTTATTCTAAATTATATTATTATAGTTATGCAAAAATATGAAAATTCAGTAAGCCATGGAGAAAATCCTGACCTAGATCTGTGGGCAAACATTGCTGGTATGGAGAATCCTTTTCCAAAACATGGACATGTAAATTTAGGTTATATATAACTCTGAAAATAAATTTATATGAAAGACAAATATGATTGCCCATAATTTGTAAAAACAAACAAACAAACAAAATTAAAAAAACAAACAACACACACATACTCACACAAACCCTTGAAGATTATTGGATGTTATACAATTTACACTCTTGGGTAGAGATTGTAAAACAAAATATCTACCATACTTTTAAATATAAAAATTTGAGAAGTCTTTCATGTCATCTGTGAGATCATTTTGTTTAATTTTACATCATCCAATTAGACAAATGAAGGAGATTGCTCCATAGTGATAGTGGCTTTCCCTATTTCTCGCCAATTCTACTTCTATTTCTAATTCTTTCACTGCCATTATTGTATGGTACATATCCAAGAATGATATAGATTTGCTTAGAGTTCCTGCTTTCTAGCACATTAACAGTCATTCACAAAGGAAGTGGACTTTAGGAAAGTGATACTAATGAATACTGGTCAGGCATCTTAGAACTTTAGTAGAACTAGCGCAGGCATCAAAATGCGATCAATTTGAAATTACTTTCTTTGAAAATATTGAGGATTTCAATTGGGACTGAATTTTTTGAAAGCAACATAATGCTGATTTCCTTGCTTTCTGTTGCTGCCAAAGTTAACTGCAAAAGAAAGCTTTCCTGATAGGCAAAGAACAGGCAAGACTGCAGGAAAGGAGAAGGGTGTGAGTGAGTGAGTGAGTGAGTGAGTGTGTGTGTGTGTGTGTGTGTGTGTGTGTGTGTGTGTGTGTGTGTGTGTGTGTGTTTGAGGGAGGGGGAAATCTTGAAGGAAAAAAAAAAAAAACAAAAAAAATATCAAGCTAGCTTTCTAATCCCCACCCACCAGTCTCTGTGAAAGATGACTTCAGTCTCTTTCTTAACTAATTCTGTCACTGTAAAATCCTACAGTCATTCTTCCACACATAAAGGAAAATAAGCTCACTAGGTGGACCTAGATGCTTTCAGTTTTAACTATTAACCAATGGTGAAAAAGGCAGAATGCCTAAGTTATGTCTTTGTGGCCAATAGGGTAGCTGTGTGTGTCCCACATGACTGCCTTCCCCTGTCTTTCACATGGGCTGTAATTTAGTTCAATTCAGAACTGCAGATAGTACAGCTTTCACAGAAGCAATGGGATGTCTGAGCACAAGTGGCTGACTTGGGAGTGACTTTATGAAGCACTTTTCTGCCTTCCTCAGGCATAAAAAACTGGAATTCTGCACCTGCAAAAGAAAAGGACCAGACTAATTCTGCAATCCAGTAACAAGAAATTCACACAGCTAAGCGGTTTGAAATTGTAAGTATGATTTTTTTTCATAAAATGCCCTGATTTAAATAGTTTATATGCCATATGCAAAAAGTATATGAGACTTAAAAAAAAAAAATAAAACCTCTACCTGGGATTGTGGATATTGAGAAGAATACAAATTACTAGTAAAATTATTGCTGGCCAGATGTTGGCTGTTTCAGTCTAATAAAGATAAAAGAACAAAAAATAAAAGTCAGTCATCCCTTAGGGTAGCTACATGAGGGCTGCACAGCAGAACATAGCTATGTGCCGCTTTGTTCATAAGGAAAACCGAAGGCAGACACATATGTATTTTGTTCTTTTCTATTTGGTCTCTGTGTCTAATCAGGTTTGATCTGTCCCCAAGAAAAATAAAAGACAAACTTTGCTGACTCCTCTGACAAGGGCACTGTAGACTTTCCAGACATCTGACAGTTATTATAATTAGCAATGAAAGACAGCTAAGGCACTTGGGGGCAAATAGCTCTTAAATTTTGAACAATGGATCCAAGCCAGGACTGGCTTTCTATTTATTTTTTTAACCGCCCTCTCCATTTTTATAGTATTTATAGTTGTGGAAGGGTTTCAAAGCTTAATTTTAAAATAAGAAATAAAATCCAAATAGTTCTACAGGAGTCTGAAATTGGTCAGTGTAATGGTAGACTGGAGAGACAGCTTTAATGTCTCAGATTCCAGCCCTCCATGTATAAAGAATTTTTCCCCCCTGAAATTCCTAATAGGGTGGAGTGGGGGGGGGGAGGGAAGCTTCTTTACAGAAGATTGCCAGACGGAAAAATAATTTTGGGGTTCTCTTTCATTGTTGCTGGTTAGCAAAAAAGATATGATTAGCATGTAAGTTGCTTTCCATGTAAGATTTATGGACTTCAAATAGAAGCAAAAAAAAAAAAAAAAAAAAAAAAAAGCACTTGGTTTTATCCTTAGAAAAGAAAACCTAGCCAAATGGGTAAAAGATGCTGTTCACTTATCCCTTCTACACTCAGATAATGTACCCTATTAGGGCATTTTGCCTTTACTTCTAGAATCATCGAAATCTTTTAAAAGTTGCATGCTAAAAGTCTCCTGGGGGTGGTAGTGGAGGGAGGTGGGGGGTGAAATCAAATCTGTTTTTCGTGGATGCATCAGAGCTTACTCAATAACAAAGCATGGGAAGAAAAGAAGAGTTTGTAAGGGTAAGGTTATTTTGATAATTTAAAAAAAAACAAAAAACATTAACTAATAAAGGAAATTATTGAAGGACTCCAGACATTCCTAATTATGGCTTAAATAAATCTGCTCCAGCAGAGGCTTGTGTGTTCTAATTGGGGAGAGGAGGGAGGCACTGAGACTTTAGGATTAATTTTAAAGCAGGACTTTGACGTGAATTTTCACATAATCTTTTAAAAATACACCATTTAATTTTCTTTGTCTGCCCTCATGTTATCTACACCTCCCCCCACCACCGCCCACTGTGAGCTGAGACACCTGAAGGCTAGACATAATGATCAACAGAGCTCTAGCCCTGTCTGGAGTCCAGCCAGGTTTTTTTTTTTTTTTCCTCCCTTCTCTACAATCAAGGAGCCTGCACGCAGCAATGCATGCCAAGCCTATTCCACTGCTATGTGCAGATCAGGGATGGGAGTCTTACACACACTGCGGAAAGATTAAAGACAACAATATCCCCTTTCTCTTACCCTGGGCAGCCTTGATTTTAACCCTTTCATCGCCCCCCCCCAACCATATGCCTTTTCCATCGTTCCCCAGGTCCCCAGAGACCCAACAGCTCATGCAGCATATCATATGCCCCCACCTGATTCATCTGATTTAGAAACCAATTCCCTAATGCCATTTCACATCTGGATTATTTAGTATTATCAATACATTGCTCCACAAGGAATCATTTGCCTATAAAAGCACAGTAAGGATGGTTGGAATGAAGCCTGCAGTAGGAAAGCTGCAAAAAGTCCGAGTTTAATGGATAGACTTCCAAATCTTGCAGAAGATTACAGCATAGCTGATGATGCCATTAATGAAAGAATGAAGTGCGATCTCTCTCTCTCTCTCTCTCTCTCTCTCTCTCTCTCTCTCTCTCTCTCTCTCTCTCTCTCTCTCTCTCTCTCTCTTCTTCCTTTCCCCTCCCAACTTCGATTTTTCCCTCTCTTTCCTCTGTCTTCCCACACTCCATTTCTCTACCATCTCTCTCTCCCTTTTCTCCTTCTTCCCTCCTCCCGGAATACTCATGCAGTTACATCAGAAAGAGGTCCAGATTTTCAGGTGATGTCATTACTCCTCCAAATTTGCCTTCAAAGGAAACATTTCCGATCATCCAACGACCATCAATTGGGTGTGTTGTCCATAAGAAGTTCAGGTATTTGTGGGGTTAAACTACATCCACAGGCAAAGCATATTAGAATCTTGGCCATCTCTTGAAGACGTGTCCATATGGCATTATGGTCATGTTTATCACAAAGATAGTCAGGCAGCTTCCCTGATTCTAGAGTGCTTTGTTAATGTAATGGTTGAATGTTCATTTCTACTCTAGAAGTGACTAAATTCAGTGACATAAATAGAAATAAAATATTTTAAAAAGAATTTTCAGGTTTTCTGAAATAAGAGATATCAAATACAGTGGCATTTATTGATTTGATTTTGCTTTTTCTTGCTAAGTAAAATTGTGAAATGCTCTAACATGCCTTTTCAAAGAGGGACAAAAATGTTATGCAAAACGAGTTGTAAAGAATGATGATTTCGTGTATTTTACTATCTACACATATCCTGATTGGATAGTGGTGAACTAATTTTTTTTAATGGACTGGTAAATTTCCTGTATTTATTTTCTAGAATTTTTAAAGGAGTTATAATTTACAGTTGCTGTTTACATTCTTCTCTCTGTTGATAATACATATTTTTTTAAAATATAACAATTTTATTTTCCTAAAAATCCACTGAATTTTATTAAGAAATCAAAATACACATACAAATATCATTAGAAATACTACATATAATTAGTAGAAAAATAGTTCTAAATATTTAATACACATACCTATATATGATTTCATTTTTAAAAGTTAGAATGTTATCTCAGAATTTTTTGTTATATTTCGATTGCAGAGAAGCATATATTTTTATTAGGATTTTCAAAGTATTTGTAAAGTGTTCTATATATTAAAGATATCAATTTTACCAAGTTAATGTGATCTTTAAAAATTAAAACAAATGATTGTCCTCCTGTTGAAAAGGGTTATTCCCTAAGACATAACTTTATCAGAAGATACATTTTGAACTTAGGCACAGAACAGGTCATACAGGTTGGGTGACATTCTAGGTGGGAAGACTCTGAACTAATATGTAACTTTTTGGACAAGCACTTAGGCCTCAATTTGTAATCTCTCCATGAGTAGTTCTAAGAAAGCCTCAAAGTTCTGCCTGTGAGAGCTGCAGAACTCATTTGGATTATTAAAGAAAGAAAAATGGATAAACAGTAGTATTGAACTTTCAGCTACTTTGTGACAACAGCACACAGAACCACTCAGTGGGGGTACAGGTTACTAAAAGGCATCTTTCAAAGAAATGAAGATAATGGCCTTGATTGAAATAACCAGACTACGTAACTCCAATTGAAGAACAAATAGTTTTTCAGTGCATTATTGAGAAAGAACAATTTATGAGAGTACAGTTTGCTCTTACACAATGCTAATGTTTCATAGGAAATGGCAAACTACACATGACTGAATGGATAAATGCACCAATGCTTTGTAGCATTGGGGATATATAAAAATGCATATGTTTAATGTTACATTAGACTGCAGCTTTCCTTTACCATAATTTTCTGCAACTTCCTTAAAATAAAACTGCTATCCTCTAAAAATAAATATAAATTTTGCAGGTGATTTTTTTTTAAATAGACAAAGAAGTTTATTTATTTATTTATTTATCTTTGGCATGTGATAGGATAACCAGACTTTAAGATGGATTTTACGGTTTGAATTTCTATATGTCAGCTGAACAAGACTTGGATAGAGAAATCAACTTATACTTAGCAGAGCAGCACATATAAATAGCTGCCTAGAAAAATATTTTGATCATTGTGTATTTATTGTATATCATGCATCATCTAAAATATTAATTTTGAATTATATAGGGACACATTTTAACTCTATTGCACTTGCTAAAAATAATTTGAAATATTCTCTGAATCTGTTTTTTTTTTTTATTCCCTCATCCCCCAAACTCTTACTATGTGGTTTCTAAAAAGTAACTTAGAATTTATGTGTAGACTTGGATTTTTTTCCCCTCAGAATACTCCTTTGAACTATAAACAATATTGCCTTGTGTGTAAAATTCATGGGAATATCAAGAGAGTGAAGAAACTTTTTTTTTTCCTCTAACATTTTCCTCTTTAAGTATAAATGCAGATTTTCATGGAATGGAAACAGTTTGAGATTCTTTGTACAACTTTCAGCAGATCAGTTGCTCTGTTGATACGTTCATGGAGCAAAAGTGCTCTGAGAATGATTGAAAGCTTTAGGGCCAGAACCTCAGTGAAGCTAAAAGAAGCACTGGGGTCAAATGGACTTATGCATCACAGATAGGAAATGGACTTTGCCATGCATTTTTCTAGATTTTTTTTTTTTAAACACACACACATTTGGGTTATTTACTACAAACAGATTTGGAGTTCATTTTTCAGTATCATTATTCCAAACATCAAAACTACAAGCAAATGTAAATGAATTTCTACATGGTATAGCTAGACCAGATGGCCACGTGCTCCTTTCTTATTTAGATGAGACTTTTCCTTTCAATAACATCTTTCTTCCTGACCTGCTTAAAAATTCCAGCGAATGAAATCAGCACAGGATTTTCAATTCTAATTGACCATGTGCAGAGGAAGGGCCAGTAGAGAAATCAGTAGGGCCATTGTGAGGTTGCCTGCATCAATCTTGCCTTTGTGTTTTGCGTTTACTAGCCAGAGCCAAAATAATTAAGAATATTTAATTTATATTAGTTTTGCTATGACTACAAAAATAGCTAATTCCTAATGTAAATCACTTGAGTCACTGCTTCTGCCCTTTCAACACCAGTAATCAGGAGATGGTTCTCATACATGTACACACAGTCTCTCTCAGCCATCTGGACAAACAGGTTCTGAGTTAATTCTCTAAAACAAAAAGGAGAAGAAAAAGAAAATTTGTTATATTGGTTGAGATAGGCTGTGAATATATTAAAATGTGATGAATTTACTGCAATCACCTGAAATGACCACAGGAAGTTACAGGAAGGGATCATTTTGGATGTATGTGTGCACACACATACATAGTTTAATTTGGAAGGGAGAAAGAAATCTGCTTAACTAAAATGCTGACTCCAGAAGCTTATTCCGTCCAGGGAAAAGCTTGGGCCATAGCTTCTTCATGATGTTATTACCCAGGCATTTGGAATTAGCCTTAGCAAGTAATAGCATGGTATGCAAGAATGGTGTTCTCATTTAATAAGGCTTAACAGAGTTCACTTATGTATTCTTAGCTTGAACAACTATGAAGTACTCCAAAAAGACAGAAAATGTCAAGATTAGGAGTTACTGACTTATGTCTGTTGTTTAAGTGAATTAGTTATATTTAAAATGCTATACATCAAAAAATAGTTGTTTGTTTTATACTTCTGGGTAGTTATTTACTCAGCTGTGCTGATCTTGGTCTCCTAAAAAGGGACTATAACATAACTTTCTAACTTTTAAAAAATTGAGAATGGACTTATGTGGAAATTTAGATTACTCTCCAGGTAACTACATTACTTGGACTTGGGCCAATATCAAACCTAAGAAATACACTGAGTTAGAAAAAGCCTCAGGGATAAAAAAAAAAAAAATGTTAACAGGAGTCTAGGCTTTGAAACAATAGGACAAGAAAGAGTATTTATATGGCAACTTCAATACATTTTATTAATATATATGCATCATATATTTTGAGAAAAAAATGACTGATCTATGTTTTTGAGATTTTCATCTGTTAATTTCCTACATATGTAAAATCATAATTTTAGGTGAAGGGGATTGAAGGAGGGGGGAAAATGTAATTTTTTTTTAAGTCCTAGCTGCTATTGAACAGATCTTAATATAGATATCCAACACTGCTCTCTTAAATTTGGGGGGCTTTATTTTCAAGCCATTTTGAGAATAAATAACTTTTTTTATTAAAAATTTCACAGCCTTATCTATATACTCTTGTGTACAGGAATGTGTTACATTTTCATTTTGTTAACTCTTACAATAATAATAAAAGTAGCACTGAAAAGTTTATTATTAAAAAATGAATTGCAACAGAAATAGGAATGTGGTCTCAGGCAATGTGGTATAATGAAATGGACCCTACATCTGGAATCAGAAAATTTGGATTTGATGTTGGTTATACCATTTACTCCCAATGGGACCTCAGGCAGGGCATTTATTAAGTCTGGATCTTAGTCTGCCTATTTGTAAAAAGAAGGACATTGGTCTAGAATTGCTCTCTAAGTTATTGTTGTGGGGTTTTTTCCCATCTCTAAATCTCAGGATTCCATGACCCTAAAGCTGCCTATATGATTCTAAACACAGATACTTTTTTTTTTTTTTTTTTTAAGCTACCATCTTCTGGAGTCAAAGTATTTATGATATAGAAATTGCTACCATATTATTGCTTTCTGAGTATATATATGTTATGCTACATAAAACAAGATATAATCCCTGTTTCCATCATGCCTTTTTCATTTATTTGTATTACCATGAAACATAAGATACTATAGCCATATTTCTATTGTCAAGTCATGATTAAGAGTAAAATCCATTTGGGAAAAAAAAAATCTCATTTGACTGGTTTTTGTTTTGTTTTTGTTTTGTTTTTGTTTTTACTCCTAGAATGAACAAAATTACTATGGGTCTTTAGGCCAGAAATCAGTCAAAGGGTGAGAAAAGGAAGTAAGTAGAATGTATAATCTCTGTTATTGATGGACTTTCTCTATCTCATTTTTGCTGTCCATGAACCAGATTGCATAATTATCCAATGTCTAATAGCATTGGATAAAATTATTAAAATGTGTTTTGCATCATAATTTGTATCAATAATAATGTTGAAAATTTAATGTGGTAAAAGAACCATAAACTGTGTTCTTTTCTTTTGTTCCTGTATTGTTATTTACTTTTGATCACCCCCTATTCAAGCAATATCATGGAGAATCCCAATGGAGAATGACACCTCAAACTTATTTATATGTGTGTGGGGGGGAGATTTTTGCATTTTACCTATGGTTTTTGGAATTAATATATCAGAATACATACATGTATCATATTTACATATTTATATGTAATATAATAAGATCATAAATATAGAGCCAGAAGAGATCTCAGGGATCATTTAATCCAAAGCCCTCATTTTATGAGTAAAGAAATTGAGATCCAGCTTAGTTAAATAATTTACTTAATTTATATTGGGGATAAGTATAAGGAAAAGCTCTAGTTTTTTGTTCAATCATTATAATTATACAATATCTGTCTAGGAAACCATTTCGCTTTCTATTTTGGGAGACTATACTCAATATTTTGGGGCAAAGACATGAGGGAGAAAAACTTCTTTACCTCCCCTGAGAAATTCATTTTTATCCACTTCCAAATGCCTAACTCATAATCCATTACACAGTTCCTGATAATCCCACACATAAAAGATTTCCCAACATTGTCTTAATTTTAACTTTCTCCACTTAGAATTTTAATATGCCCTTAATGGCCCTTATGGTTCAGCCTCAAAACTTCACAATGATTTTGAGGAAATGTGGCTGCCTGGGACTTAGGGAAAGGTTAGTAAATGCTATAACTATCTTTGATATCTTGAAATTCGCAATCCTTCATATTAAAGAAGAAAAATCACATTATAATGAAAGGACTGGCCAAAGTACTCAGCTGCTGCTTTAATACTTTCTTCTCTGTATTATTTCAACATAAAGATATCTGATGAGTGCTCTCTTTTTCTGGATTTGAGAGAGAGTTTGCAACTTTCTTGAAGGGAGGTAACTGGTTTTACTTAAAAGGTCTTCTGTTAGTGCTCCTGCTGGACTAAAGTAAACAAAATCTTGCTTATATCAACAAAGAATTTAAGTAAACCAGTAAGTGACAATGTCAATAAGAATTTGAAAGCAAGTTTTGTATTGGATAATCTGAAATTCTAATAATCTATCCAAGATAGATATGTTCTTTCTTAAGGTTTAAGCCATGGAATGCTCTGAAAACCTCTCTTGCTTTAAAATTATCTTTAAGGAAGACATAAATTGAAGTGTGTGTGTGTGTGTGTGTGTGTGTGTGTGTATGTGTATAACATTAAAGAGTATCACCTTTAATATTTCTTTAAGTTAATTTTCTTTGCAATGGAATGACAAATAGAATGCATATAGTTATAAATAAAGGAAGCAAACTCTGGGTAGATTTATTTTCTCTTAAGTTAATTGATTTCTCCCACTGTTATTAATTGTATATCCTGGAGACAAAACCACAAATGCTCAGGCTTCAGAAAGTACATTATATAAATGTCAGATAAAGAAATCTTAGTTCAGAGAGGACAGATGACTTCTCCAATGTCACACAGTTAGTTAGATTGAATATCTGAGTTAGAACTCTTAAAACTACTCCACCAGTATACACACACACACACACACACACACACACACACACACACACACACACACATACACACACACACACTCATAAATACATATATATAGATATAAAAGTGTATATTTATAATCTAGTTATGGATATTTAATTGTATAAATCAGTGAAGTAATCTTACAAATATTGATTGCTGTTGTTTTTTTTTTTCAATCCAGAATTCTCCCAGGACATCATTAATAGCACATTGAGATTTCATTGAAATAAAATGATCATTTTCAGCCAATAAATATGCAGACTATATAAAGGGAGGAGCTTAAAATGTGAGTGATGACAGTGACAAGGAGGGGAAAATTCCCTTTTGGTTGGTCAAAAGATATAGAGGGGTTAATTTTCAAATCTCAAAGTTAAGTGGAAAGAATGAAAGGGATTTTTTTTTTTTTAAATGAAAACTAAGCTGCTGGTGATTTGGTTGTATTTATGGATTACTCCATTTTGAAAAGAAGAAAACCAGAGTTGTAAGATGACACTGCAGGGGATGTCTGGACTTTTCAACTGAGTCTAAAGTCTGTTTAGTCAATGCCTTAATGCTTAGTTTTGACCTTTGCCCTCTTCACTCCTCTCTGGTCCAGGTGCAACATTTTTGCAAATACTTTACTATTATTGGAAACTTGTACAGTTTTCACACACTGTTAAAGTTTTCAGAGCAAAAATAATCTGCCATATCAATCTGTTTAAAGAATTTAAGAACTTGTATCAGCTTGTACATATCCTTTCATAATTAATAAACAGCTTGTGTATCTCTGCTTAAGACAATTATGAGAAATAACTACCCAGATGTGAAAGTTTAATTTAAATTGGCAGCAAGTTCCCAGTTTGGGTGAATTTTAGCAAGAAGATACATGTTAACACTAAAGAGTGTTACATTTAGTAGTTCTTTAATTTTCTTTGCAATGAAAGGATAAAGAGAAACAAGAGTACTTATTGCTACAAATATATTAAACATAAACTTTGAGCGTGTTTATTTTTCTCCTCAAATAAATTGATTTCCTCCACTATTAATTGTACACTTTGGAGACAAAAATACAAATAACCAGAGGCAGAGAATTCATTTAAAGCGACTTCAGAGAACATATTATATGAATGCCACATGAAAAAATCTCAGCCCTGAGAGAATGGATGTCACCATATGTCTCCAGAGTGACATATTTAGTATGAGAATGTAGATTATTACTCAGTTTTTTAAGACTCTTCTGTCAGTATTATCTCCACTATATTTGAACTATGTATGTCCTGTTCTGAAATTTAGAAAAGCCATGGGTAAGAGTAATTAAACAGCATTCATCTGTGTATATGAATATGTTGTAGGCAAATGTACAAGAATAAGATAACTAGTTACAAATAAAAGCATTCTAATAGAAATAACTTTAATTTGAACAAAATTTACTCAGCTGAACTCTCCAAAAAATACAAAGAAAGACTGAAAAAATGTCCACCCAGGCTGTGTTTATATATTATTAGTATGTCCAAATGAAAAGTAAAAACTTTAGTCATTCCAGATGTTTTGTCTGCATGATATAAAACATGTAGTTATTTGCACATTTTCACATAAAACTTTTTTCAGTCTTGCACTGAATGTTTGCTTTCATGTAAACTTAGCTCAACTATCCTAAATTACATAAATATTGGACACATATTTGATTTACAGAAGAAATGGCACAAGCCATTCCTAACTTTTGAAAACATTAGGCTTTTAATTACATACATACATATACATGACAGTACGCACATATATGCACACATATATTCATGCAGTCATATAGTCTCATACACATATATATAATTACACCTAATCCTTTTTTTAAATGAAAAGAAAGAATGAAAATTTTAAAATAATGTGTTTCCTGAAATTCCAAGTGTAAAAACCATTGATTTAATTTTTCTTAAATTCTGTCTAAAATATTCATGGGAATTGCCTTACTGAAAACATTTATGTTGCCAAATTCAGTATTTTTGAGCCTAAAAAGTTATCATTGGTCTAGTCAATGTTGGCTTGATTTTCATTCATCAAGAATTAACTCCAAGCTGATGAGATAGAAAGCCTTTGGAATAAAGTTATTCTTTAGAGTTTGCAGAAAAAAGGAAACTCATGAAGAATTCTATTTTATTCAGAAATAAAACTGGGGTGAGCTTTGTTCAACCATTCAGATGAGTTCGAATGAGGCATGTGAAGCATCAGCATTTCACATTTTAATTCTCTCTCTGATCTTCTTCTCCACCTCTTCAATTACTCCTTCCCCCATCCATATTATGCAAGAGCCTGTTGTAGGAACAGGATGAAAATGGTATCATTGATATTAGCTTTCAAATATGTCAGAGATCTCACTTTTCAAATATAGACTACACACATTCATGCACATACACATATGTCCCATATTGCACACTAGCTTAAAATATACTATTTTGCTTACTCTAAACACTCTAAACAGGGATTAAAATTGCCTGCAATTGAAACTACAAACCAATATAAGCAATAGTTGAGGTTAGGCCATCAATTCACATACTAAAGTTTGGACTGAGTATGAGACTGGTTTCCTTAAGTATTAGGAACATATGTATTACTGAAAAGTTGTTTAAGAAGCAGTTTCCTATGTTGAATAGTTTTTCTCCACTGTTTTACACTAAGCTATTGGGATAGGAGAGAGACCCATCTGGACCTCCTTAATCTTGCTGTTGCTACTATGGCATCATAGTAGTCAGCAGGGTAAGTAAGCTTCAGTAAAATAAAATGTCATAAGGAGTATATTGGTCTTGTGGTAATTTGATATTCCTCAGGAAACAGAATTACTTGAAGGTGAGTTTAATGTAATGTATTTCCTTTACTCCAATTTCTGCCCTTCTCTCACCTCCCCCATCTCCTTTAATTAATCTGATTGTTGTATGTCAGAGGATACTTCCTCTCAGTTTTAAATCAAAATCTAGATCTGATTGCCTGGAGGTAGAAATGGGCAATTGGATTACCTGTGGTAAGATACTTGAGATCATTATCCACTGAAAACATTTTCAACTGACTTCTGAACTACGTGTTCATTCAAGATTGGAAAATTAGTATTTACTCCAGGCAAACCTTTTTGACCAACATAGACTAAACAGAAGCAAAAATATAAAAACAATCTGAGTCATTAGGAAACTGAGAAATCTGCCTCATTATTCTTTTCACCGTGTCTGCAGTCTATACATAAAAACTAACACAATAATTTTGACAAGACTTCTTTTCGTTTCATATTTTAAAAAAAAGTTTTGGCATTGAACAGTTTCAAAAAAGGTCTCTGGAAAATTATTTGGGGCATTTTTTTTCTTTTTAAGGGCAATAAAGTAATCAAGGTTTATAAATGTAAACATAATGTTGACTAGATTTCCTTCCTTCTTTCCATCCTTTTTCTTTCTCCCTCCCTTCCTTTCTTTCTTTCTCCCTCACTCCTTCCATCCCTCCCTCCCTCCCTCCCTCTCTCCTTTCTTTCTTTCTTTCTTTCTTTCTTTCTTTCTTTCTTTCTTTCTTTCTTTCTTTCTTTCTTTCTTTCTTTCTTTCTTTCTTTCTTTCTTTCTTTCTTTCTTTCTTTCTTTCTTTCTTTCTTTCTTTCTTCCTTCCTTCCTTCCTTCCTTCCTTCCTTCCTTCCTTCCTTCCTTCCTTCCTTCCTTCCTTCCTTCCTTTCTTTCTTTCTTTCTTTCTTTCTTTCTTTCTTTCTTTCTTTCTTTCTTTCTTTCTTTCTTTCTTTCTTTCTTTCTTTCTTTCTTTCTTTCTTTCTTTCTTTCTTTCTTTCTTTCTTTCTTTCTTTCTTTCTTTCTTTCTTTCTTTCTTTCCTTTTTTTTTTCTTTCACAACTAAGGGCCCCATAGTACAAAGACAGTTGTGAACTAAAGGACATTATAAGGTTGCTATTAAAGGGTTATCCATTCTGGCCTCAGTGGTCAGTAAGAGCATCTGGGGCACATTAGCTGCTGTTAAAGTTCTAAACTCAGCAGTTATCTATATAAAGTTCTTTTTATTGATTGATCTCAAAAGGCACTTACATAGTTTTGATTGTCTCAGAGGGCAAATCTTTGTTTGTTGCCAGGATTTACAATGTATCTGAGAAAAATTCTTTGCCATTGTCCATTTTTCAAGACCTCAGTAACAAGGTATTGGGCATATTCAGTGTTCTTTTTCTTTCTAATCCATTTCTTGATACCTGCCAGAGCACTTCTTTTATCCTTAAAAATTCCAGCATTCTTTTAAATAATGTTGCTGCCATGACTTTCATTTATTGATTTCTTCTTACTCTAGATTCCTAATCCATTCATTATCCATCCTGTGGTTTCATTTTTGATTAGGGCAGCATGACATCATACATAGATGGAACTTTGGAATTAGAATCAAGAAACCTGAGCACCATTCTTAGTACTTCTATAGGCTGCTTCTGTGGTTTGAGACAACTAACTTCCATAAGCCTTAATTTCTTATCTGTAAAACTAAGGTGGAGAATTTGCATGACATCTTGGAGTGAGAGAGCTATCCCTGGAGTCAAAAAGCCCTGGATTTAAGGTTTACTCCAATACATGCTATATTGGCTCTGTGCCTCTGGGGTAATTCACTCAATGTCTTAATGCTTCAGATAATTCTCTAAGGCTGACTTGCAAAGATGTGCATTGATAGAGGGAATTTATTCCCCAAGAATTCCCTATACAAATGCAATCATGGGTTTAGACCAAATCTTTCCCAACTCCTCAAAAAAAACAAAAAAACAAACAACAAAAAAAAGGGGGGGGTATGAACTTAATGATCTCTGAGGTCTATCTCTTCCAGATTTCTGAGTCAGAGGGGAGGTAAGCTATTACAAAGTTATGGAATTCTGAACATTTTTAATAACAGGAACTTCATACATAAGAGGTATTATTTCATTGTTGCATTTCTATCTCTCTCTTCTTAAAATTGTTTTTAGCACATTTGCTCTGTTTCTTTGAATTCTTTTGATCTTCCCCAAAATATTTCTTGTTTGCTTTTTCTTTTTGCACAGTCTAGATTAGGTGTATAATTTAAAGAACAATAGAGTATAAGGAATCTTATAGTCTAGGGAGAGCTAATGGCAGTAATAACACTTGGAATCTGTGTTTTAAGGTTTGCAAAGCAGCAACTATTTGATTACATTTGATCCTTACAAAATTCCTACAAGGTGAATATTAGAGGGATTTTTCCTCTTTGTTTTACAAATGGGCAAACTGAGGCTTAGAAAAGCTAAACCACTTGTTCACAGTTATACCACTGTATACCACTTGTAATATCAAAGAGAGGGTTCCACCTCATATCTCCTGGATTGTCCTTTCCATCATAGCAGATTATCTCTAATCCCAAGAACTGTCATAATGATGAATTCTGTATTGTATCTTTGAGTTCGGTCCTTCTCACCTAGAAAAGTTGGGTCATGTTGTACTCCTTCAATTGTCCAGAGCCATTCATTAAAAATAACTAAAGAAGGAAAACATTGAATAATTCCATCTCTAGGTCAGGGCTATAGCAATGTAATGTGACTATGGGGATTTTCCACTAGCTGGGGTGGACAGTGAAACTTTGAGTAACCAAATGGAAGTCATTCAAAATCAACCTAAGGTTTGTCATAGTTTGTGCTAAAAAATAATTGTCCAGAGGTATGTGAAACTGGTCAGATTCATCTCAATAACAGAATGATTATGTAGAATGGTAATATATTACAGGCTTGGAAACAGATTAAAATAAACAACAAAATTTTCATTGTGAATATAATTCTAGACACTAGAAATGCTAAATTTACATATATATATATATATATATATATATATATATGTATATATACATACATATATATATATATATATATATTCTTCATAAAAGGTCAAAATATGTGGTATAAAAGTCCATTATAATGGACTTAAGTATATTGTTTAATCTATTAATTGCATGTAGTTAAAGACAAAGTTAAATAAAAACAGACAACATAATAGCTTCTTAGGATCTAGATTTGAAGCCAAAGGAGACTTGTGATGAGGAGAATTATGTAGAATCGGGAGAATAATAAAGGATCAGACTAGTAGAACTTTTTTGCAAATAGGAATCAAAAAAAAAAACAAAAACAGGATTGGATTGAACTTGGCATTTAAAAAATTAAAATGATAAACTCAAAAATAATTTGATTATGTCATAATTGTATATTTTTATATCAGATAGTGATTAATATTAGATCCTTACTGATAAATTTGAGGCACATTAATTGGAAATTTATCCTAAAATAGCCATTTGTGCTTTATAGAAGTATTTAAATGTATTTAATTTCTTTAAAGTATTAAATGTATTTAAACTATAGTGAAATTTTTTAACAAAAGATTTACTTTAGGGAAAACTGAGAAGCAATAGGAGATAAAATGGCAATTAGAATGTTAAAAAAAAAAGAGAGAGAGAGAAAAGGCTAGAGTAGAATATTTCTCTGTTGTACAACTCAAAAAATGTTGTTTTGTTTTTGTTTTTTTCCATTTGAAATTCAAGAGATTACTAGTTTGTTACAATTAATATCCTGTTTTTGAAAGGATAATAATCTAGTTTGTGAAGAAATCATTGAATTGTAAAGGACTTTTGAAATTATCTAATTCATATCTCTTATTATAAAGATGAGGAAACTGAGGCCTAGAAAGATTAAGTGGCCTAGTTAGCAGTAGAATCTAGATTTACTTGAATCCTAGTACAATGCATATGCATTTTTCCCAGAAATCTTGAGAAATATCTTCCCCTCATTATGCATATACATACTTTGATAATTTTACTTTTAGTTTAGATCTAAATAAATATGAATTATAAATTAGCACATTTTGTGTTAAATTTAAGTTGTACAAGTAAAAGATTTTCTGATGAAGGAAGTATTTGACCACATTCATGCAGAAGCTAGATCACTGCGCCTATAGTCAGAAATATTTGAATTAGAATTTGACTCATATACTTCCTAGTTGTGTGACCTTGGTCAAGTTACTTAATCTCTGTCTTTTTAGTTTCTTCATCTAAAAATGAATGCCACCATAATATTCAAGCTGTCTTTTTTTGGCAACCTTAAAGTTCATTTATGCTAGCTGTACTACTAGTAGTATTCATGAAATAATAAAAATAATTCAGATAAAGGCCTCCAGTATATTAAAACATGGAAGATTTATAAGGGGGTAGGTAAGAATTACACAACATGAAAAGGCATGAAACTTAATAGCCATATGATGATATCACAGATGTGTTTCATGAATTTTTCATTCTTTCATTCTTTGAATAGAATTTTGGAAAAAAATGGGACATTTTGAAAAAAAATGGATGGTGTGTATTTTTTTTTTTTGGTTGTTTTTATTTAGAGCTGGAATTTCATAGATAGGAAACTCCTATAACATGAGAACCCCTCTCCACCACTGCTATAAACAAGAGATGTTGTGGATTCTCAGGTATTTTCCATGTTCACATAAGTAGTATGCATCAGAGGCAAAACTTGAACCCAAATTTTCCTTATTCCATGCCTAATTTTCTACCCCTTAGATTATGCTGTCTCACTTATAATTTAAAGAATTCCAATTGGGGCAGCTAGGTGGCGCAGTGGATAGAGCACCAACTCTGAAGTCAGGAAGACCTGAGTTCAAATTTGGCCTCAGACACTTAACACTTTCTAGATTGTGTGAACCTGGGCAAGTCACTTAATCCCGATTGCCTCAGCAAAACAAAACGAATAAAAAATTTCATCCCAAATTAACCCCAAAATAAAGACATTTTTTCTATGAGAGGTATTCCTAAGTTTATCTATCTAATTAAATTAATTTAGTTATTCTTGTAAAGTATTTAATGGGAGGCATTTTAGTAAATGCTCATTTCATATTCTTTGCAATAGAGCAAAAATCTCTCTTAAAACATTGCTATCTTGGACCCTATCTAAAGACATTTAGTTATTGAAATGTGAAAAAATCTTTTAAAGATTGTATCTTAGCCTAGACTATATAAAGAATGTTATAGAAAAGCTCTGGAACTGGCAAAATGCTTCCCATGTTTAAGATACTGTGTAATAATGTCTATTCACGTGTTCCATAAAACAGTTAGCATGGGGGAAAGGGGAAAGTGGACAAAGACAACCAATTCTGGGAACTTATGCTGAGAAACGAAAATATTTAACACTGTGTTTGGTTCAAAACTGGGAAATTGGGGAAAAATGATAAGTATTATTGTTCTTTAAGCATTAATCACTTGGTTTCTCTAAATGTGAAATTGTGACTCAGATAACTTCTTTATAGTATGGAAAAAAGTGTATTTTTGTTTGAAAATATTTAGGGCCATTGATATAACTCTCAAAGGCAGGTTAGAGGTCATGTAGTTTACCCTCATCTAACCCAAACCTCCATTCATTTTTACAAAGAAGAAATTGAAGTCCAGAAAGTTCAAGTGACTTGATCACAATCACATTTTTAGTAAGATAAAGGAAAGATTTTCATTCTGGTCCTTGACTCCTAAGATATTCTTGTAGTCTGGGATCCTATCTAAATAGAAGCAAACCTCAGCCATTGATTTTATGTCAGGCAATAAGATACATTGCAGAATATCACGCTACAGAGAGGCAATGAAGTACATTTCATCATTGGAAGAATCTTAAGTTATTTCTAAAAGAAATCCATCCTCTTGGGAAGACCTCTAAAGCGTTGTTGTTTCAATTTTTAAGTGTACATATCTAGTGGCCCTGTGTCCATTACTAACCCACTGGGATAAAACTTAACTCGTGAATCCAAAACCTCCAAAAAGAATCACCTAGTGACATAAAACAGACATACATTGCCATGCCAAATGCTAAGAAATTTAGCAATTTTAAATTTCCTTTATGTTATTCAGATCTTGAATGAGCCTCACTTTTTATTTAGCTGTAGGACAAAATACTCCACTATTCTTGTGGATACCATTAAATTCCTATTGCCTAAAAAAAAAAAAGGCTTCTTGATGTAATAGTTTGAAATCCTCCTTCAACTTTCTTATGGGTTCTCATGGCAGTGGGGATAAAAAAGGAAAAAAAAAAATCAATGCAAAAGATTCTATAAAGGGAGAATTGATAGGCTAGAATACACTCCCAATTCCATTGCTCAGCAGTTTTTTTTTTCTTTTTAGATTTCCTCCATCTAGATTTATCAGCTCTCTCTATCCCCTTCTTCATCCTTTCTCAAGAAGTTCAGAATTCAGTTTCTGACTAAAACTCTTCCTCCCTCTTGCTTCTGCTTCTAGACTTGGAAATTTTAACATACATGTTGCTGTTGCTCCTTAGTACCCTGGCTTCTGAGTTCATGCCCATGACTTTATCCATTTTCATTCTATCTACCTTTGATTTGCTCTTCACCCAGTAATGAGCTACATAACAGTTAAGAATTCTGAAATGTTTTTCTGATCATAACCTCTTGTTCTTTTCTCACTTCCCATGCCTTGCTCCTATCAAAACTATTCTTAATTCTCACCATGATCCATTACTTGATTCTTGTCAACTATTTTTAACACCTCTGCTTTGCCTTTTTTTCTTTTCAGTGTTAGCCCATGGAGTTAACTAATTCCAAGCTAAATAGCATTTAAACCCTTTGTTTCCTCTTCCCATCAATGCTCATGCTTTACTAAACTCCAAATTTGGGTTATCTCCCATATACATCTTTTACTCCTACATTTTGCTTGATTGGTGCTAGAGAAAAATCTTAACTAACTTGATCTATTATACACTTTTGTTTTAGAATCCCAGATGAGCACTAGCTGACATAAGACAACCCTTTTGGTCTTTCTTAACTGACTCTATCATAATTCTTACAAAGACTGTCCCAAAGCTTTTCTCCTCCTGACTTTACTTCAATAAAGTACTTCATGGCATACTTTCCCAAGGGAAAAAAAAACCCTTCATCATGAGCTTTCTCTTTCCTTCTCTGAATCTATAATTATAATCAATATTTATCTAGTACTTAACACTTAACACTTTATAATAAACAACTCAGTTGACATTCACAATAATTTTGGGAGGAAGGTCCAATTTTTATCTCCATTTTACAGTAGAAGAAACTGAGGTATATGGGTTAAATCAGTATCCCAAGGTCAGATAGATATCAAGTGTCTTGATCAGAAGTTGAACTCAGATCTTCCTAAGTCCAGATCTAGAACCTCTATCTGTTGCACTAATTGCACATTAAAACTCCTTGATACCATTCCTCATTCTCTTCTCATTTGTTCTAGTCTCAGATAAAGAGGTAGCCAAAATCATCCCTTTCAAGTGTTCCCCTTCCTCTAATTTCCAACCTTTCCCTATAAACTGACTCCTTCCTTGCTGTCTATAAATCTATCTAAGCTTCTCTCATCCTTTAAAAACAAAAAGAACAAATTTATTGAACTCTACCAATTTTTCAAGTTATCAGCTTATATTTCTCTCTTATTCTTTGCTTCCATTTATTATCTCTCACTGACTTCTCAACCTCTTTGCAATCTGTCTCCCACCCTGATTACTCAACTGAAACTCAGCTGTACAAGGCTACCAGTGATTTCTTAATTGTTAAATCTGATGACCTTTTTTCCATCCTCATATCCTTTCTTGTAGCAAGTGGTACCCACCCCCTCTTCCTGCACACTCCCTGGAGTTTCATGACAATGCCTTTTCTCTTGGTTCTCCTCCTACTTGTCTGACAGTTCCTTATCAGTATCATTTGCTGTATCATCATCCATGTCCTGCCCCTAACCATTAGTTTTCCCCAAGTCTCTGTTCTCTGCCCCATCTTTTCTTCTATATCCTCTCTTAGTGATCTTATTAACTTCCAGGGCTTCAATTATCATTTTTTTTCTGCAAATGACTCATAGATCTAGCCTTAGTCTTTCTAGTGAGCCCTTGCCTTGCATCACCAGCTGCCTATTGGTATATGCTATAGCCCTCTCAAAATCAGTATGTCTAACTCATGTTTTCCCAAATGCCCTCTGCTTTTGCTGACTCCAACATCATTCTTCCAGTTATCCAAATTTGCAACCTTGGAGAAATCCTTCACTATTGACTTTTATTCATTCCTTATATCAAATAAATTACAGTGGTTTGTTTATTATACCTATACATCTCTCACAAATATCATCTTCTCATAACATTTAGGGCTACTAGAGCTTCACTACTTTTTACCTGAATAAATGTAAAATTCTGGATTGTTCTCCCTGCCTCACCACCACCTCATCTCCCACTAATTTCCCACATACTATGTCCTATCCAACTCATATTCAACATAACTGAAAATTTTTTTTTCTAAAGAATCTAACCAGCTCTTTCCCCTGCTCAAGAAACTCTCTCTAAGATAAAATACATTCTTGTTTAGCTTTTAAGATCTTTTACAACATGGCTTTAGCCAACCTTTCTGGGCCCTCTGAAACACTGTTCTTCACCTATATAATGTACATTTCAATCTCTAAGCCAACCCTCTTGCTGAGGAGAACTAGGTAACTCAGTGTATAAAGTGGTATTCCTATAGTAAGAAGGATATGAATTCCAGTGTGATCTCAAACACTTCCTTACTGTGGAACCTTGTCAGCCTCTTAATCTTTGTTTGCCTCAGTTTCCTTAGCTACAAAATGGAGATGGAAAGTTTTGTTTGAGGAACAATAAGGTTCAGTGTTACAGAATCAAAGAGTATGTTTGGGAGAGTAAGTTATCTAAAAACTGGAAAGTTGAAGGACAGGAGTTGCAAGGTTAAGGTTTCAAGAGCCATTCAATCCAGTACATACCTAAACAAGATTCCCTTCTGCAACACAATTCACAAATGTGTATTTGGTCATTTTTGAAGATGTCCAGGGATGGAGAACCCACTGCCTCCAAGATATTTCACTTCTCTTTTGTATGACTAATTATCAGGAAATTTTCCACTGTAGCAGACCAACATCCATTCATTCCCATAGTTCTTTTCTTTTATTATCAAATGGAACACTTATAGACCTCCTCTATATTTTCTCTTTTCTAAGATAAACACCTTTCTAACTAATCTTATTGTGTCATAATCTTGAAGTACTCTATTATGAACTTTTTTCTGTTACCAATATTCTTCCTAAAGTATATTGACCAGAAGTACATACAATTTCCTAGCAATGGAATGATGATGATTGAGATAATTACTTCTGTTGTTTTAGATAATATAGCTCTGTTTAATCCATGTTAATATCATATGAATGTTTTTTTTTGCTTTCATAATTGACTATTAACTCATATTGAGTTCACACTGCAGAAAAATTTTCAGATCTTTTTCATGTCACATTAATTGCTATATGTCACATTAATTATTTTGCCCATCTTGTACCTGTAAAACCTACATAAGACTTTCCATTTGTCTCTATTAAATTTCATTTTATTTTAGCCTTTTGATTTCTTTTTGGATCCTTATTTTATTATGATAAATTTAATTAATATTAAAGTTTGCAAAGTGTGATTTGAGTCTCTCAGAAACCTGGCAAATTAATGATACTAATAGCTTGGTTTTCAAAGCACTCTACAAATATTATCTTATTTTATTCTCATAATGATGTAAGTAGTATTATTTTCCCTATTTTGCAGATGATGAAAGTGAGGTAGTTAGAATTTAAGTGATTTGCTAGAAAGTATCTGAGGCTGAATTTGGACTCCAGATCCAGTACTATCTACTGTACCATCTAGTTACCCAAGTACATTAGGTATTATTACTCCTATTTCATAGATGTGGAAATTGACCAACTCTTGATGAGTGATTTGTTCATGGTCATAGAGCCAAGAGTCATAGTCATTGTACCAGTTGTCTCTCAACTATTCCTTAAAATTTTACATCTACTTAAAATGTAATAAGCATGTTATCATGTCCTTATTGAAGCCATTGATAAGAATTATAAAAACTGACAAGCCATATATGCTCACACATAACTTTCAGCTAAGCAGAATATTAAATTAATTATCAGATCACCTTACTTAGTTTAGGAATTTCTGGAGTCAGAGTATGGGCTCCTTTGCAACTTCCAACTTTACTTTGACATTTCTCTAGGTATTCTTTAACCATGGATCAGGGGAAGAAGACAATAAAGTATCCCAGAAACTTGTTTGAGAAGGAGCTATGTCTTTTTGAATTAGCTCAAGGTATTTCTCAGTTGTATTGCATGGATTCCCATGTCACATATGGCTCCAAGATAAATGCTAGGAACTTCTTAGGTCTGCTTGGAAGTAATGGCTCCAGAGCATTAAAGGCTTAGACTATGGTCATTCAGGGAACTTTGAGTAACTGAGATGGTTCACAGATAGCTGGGGCATATTGTTTTACCTGTTCTCCTGCACAGTGGGTGGAATCTCAGATCTAAGTTCCAGGGACTCTAGCCTGATCAATTACAGCCTTGATTTAACTCCAAATACCCACTAAAATCCCAACCTTATTCTCAGAACTTTTTTCAAGTTTCCTTGGAAATTGGATAACTATGAGTTGTCACCTCCCTGTCAGTCAATTAAGCAACTAGTATAAAATAAATATCAAGAGCTTTGATTTGACCTATTCTCTAAATATGTTAGTTCAGGTGAAACTTTGGGTTCCAGATGAGAAGGTACATATTTCAAGAATATGTCATCAGTTTTCCCTCCTGGGTGCCAGTTATTCTGACTCATTTTTGGGCAGCCCTTGGGGGAAAGGTAAAGCAAATGAGTCAGTTTAGAGGTTTCAGCAAAGCTGGTTTTCAAGACCAACACCTAAAAGGTTTTAGGAAAGAAAAGAAAATAGTCACCAAGGAGTGTAAATGAGAGTTAAGAGAATTAGGAGAAATCTTCCATTTAGTCTAACTGCAAAAACTCACAATCTCCTTGGGATTAAGCATGATAGAGAGTCCAGGTCAAAGAGTGTGGGGCACTACAATCCTGAAAATCTGGCTAAGTCAGTGCATTCATGAAGAGTTACATTAACCTTTTTTTAGATTCAATCTATTTTGGTCATAAAGACAGATGCTGTTCAAATTCCAGAGAGATTTGAAGTGTCAGGAAATGGAGCATATTGTATTCCCCATTCTTTAGTCATTTGTGCATACTCCATAAGAATTCCTAAGGGCTATGGTAATGGCTGTCACAAACCTATTCTGATAGTTCCATCTTTTCATTCCTCTTATTCTGTCTTCTTCTAAATGTGTATGTTGTGTTTATGTCTATTAGTCACTGTAATGTGAATATTTTCAAAAATATTTTCAATTTTATCCTACACTATATATTAAACCTCAGAGCCTTCACTTTCATGAAAGTTTTTGTCCAAAGTCATTTTAGCTTTTTGATTTAACAAATCAAATTCCTCCTGCCTGGTAGGGAAAGAAACCTTCAAGGGCAAATACTAATTTTAAAAACATACAGCTGAATCTGAAAACTAGGGATGAAACAAATTTTCAGAAACAACAATAGCAATATAATGATAACTAGTGTGCACACATATACATACATATATAATGATTTAAGGTTTGCAAAATACTTTATAAATGTTAGCTAATTATTAAATAACTGACTGAAAAAAGACAAATTTATACTTCATTTCAGGAGGAGAAAATACCCTAAACTTCCTAGGAATAAAAGCTTTCTAAAAGTAGGGTAGTTTGTTTCCAGACATGGTGGGAGGGATTGGCCTTTTTGGAGGCCTTAAAGCAGACGCTAGATGACTACTTGTTGGATATAAGATTATTTTTTGTGTGAGGATTGGCCTGAATGGTTCCTGAAGTTCTTTCTGATTCTCAAATTTAGTGATTCTTCTTCTCTACTAAAAGCCTATTCTCATAGACAAGGTGTTTCTGGGCTCTATTCCAGCACAGTGTTATTGGGGATTGGAAAAGCAGGTGATCAGGTGATTTGTCATTATTGTTGTTATGTCAATTCACGAAGATTGTATTGAGATTCACTGGTGAACTGAATACTCATCCAAATGAAATCATGGACCATTGAAGTAAATAAATTATTAAACACAAACTAGTAGCTTGGAATGCTGTAGTGGAAGGTCTTTAACTCAGTGCTATTGATGAGCTTCAGATTTCCAAGAGAATGATTATTTTTTTACTTTACTCCTAGCACGTCTCTTTTTAATGAAATGTGATCTATTGGACTGTTGAAAGTCTCATATACAAAATGAAAAAAAAAATAAAGGATTATATTAGAATACTAGAAAATAATAGTGACTCTATTCCACTTGTTTTTATGTTAAAAACAAATAGAGGTGAAAGAATGTTTTTGTGATATATGCCAGATGTTTTTTATATAATCAGGATAAAGCCTATGGCATTAACTATAGATAGAATCCAAAGATTTTTTTTCCTTTTTCTTTTTATCAAGAATATTGCACCAGTTGAGCAAAGAAAGCCATATTTTAGGTGATTGATATCAGAAGTTTTATTTTTATATGCATCTGATTCTATTTCACTAGCTGAAGAACAGATTTTCATTGTGATACGTGGAAGGTAAAATTCCAACACAACTTGTTCCTAGTGTTTGATCTTTGTTTAAATAACAAAACAAAACAAATACACTATACTAAATGTACCTAGCACTCTTACTTCTGCATTACTAATACAAAAGAATAGTGTTCAGCATGGCAAAAACATGGTTTTGTTTATGTCATTACCTGACATTTGAAACATAATTCAAAATTTATTTGTAATTGGGAAAGTTAGTTTATAAATTGTTTATTACAATACATAATTGAAAATAATAGGATACTACATGGATCTGGGGAAATATTTTTTGGGAGAAGAATTTTTCTAAATGAATATTTTACATAGACTTAATGGTTTTCTGCTAATAGCTTAAAAATTCCACCAACATTGAGATTTCAAGAAAAAAATATCTTAGGAATAAAGTTTCACTGTTTATTACTTGTTTTTGGAAAAAAGTAGTCACCATTTTATGAGAGGTCATAGTTTTTCATGATACTTTGCTTTGGAAGTTCTCTCCATGTTTTCTTCCTTCTCTTTCACTTAGATATCATCATTTCCTTAGGATCAGCTATTTTGACTTACAATGTATTTAGAAATTTTTTAATTGACTTAGGAATAATTGACTTTAAAAAGTGACTGCTCTTAAACCTAGAAATTCCAGTCCTGTCATAATAGTGCTCTGGAAACCTATGTGGAATGCCAGAATTACCATGAGATGTCTAGGTATATAATTGAGATCTCAATGTCAAAATTATTTGGCTTAATATCAGGCATCTTGGCTAACAAAACTTTCATTTTAATTCTATTCTGGCTTCATAATTCTGTAAATGCTAATTAATATGTATCTCATATTCTTTATCATAGAACAAAACTAAGGTCATGTCGATCAATATATATATATATTTTAATTTACTTTATTTTTTCCACTTAAAAATAAATAACCTCCCTTTGGGCCAATACATATCATCAAACAAAATTAATTCTTGCATTTTCCATGGTAAAAAAAAGTATTTTAATTTATATTGAGTCCATCACCACTTCTATTATTAGGTAGGTAACATTTTTTCCTCTATTATTGTTGTATTGATACAGTTTCTTACATATTTCAAAGTTGTTTGTTTTTACAATGTTTTTTTATTATATAAGTTGCTTTCCTGGTTCTGCTCACTTCAATCTGCATCAGCACATACAAATCTTTCCAGGTTTCCCTAAAACAATCCACTTCATCATTTGTTATAACCAAATAGTATTCCATTATATTAACATATCACAATTTGGTACTTTCTAATTAATGATGCTCTCTTGGGTTTTAGTTCTTTGCTACTACTAAAAGAAGTATCATAAATATTTTCATGCATATGAGTTCTTTGATTTCTCTGGGGTACAGTCAATAGACCCTGACCATCTAATTTTTAAACTTTCTGCAGATTGCTGAAATGGCTTTTGACAAGAGTCCTTTTATCAAAGCATCATAAAAAGGCATAGTCAAAACAAAATTTATCTTCATATACTTCTCACTTCTTTGGGAAATGTGTTGGGACTAGGTCTGAGTATGTAAAATAAAAATACTTTGCTTAGATTTATAGTAGAACAAAATAACATTGCTTTGGCAAAATGAATGGAAGAATATTAAAAAATAAATATGGAGTACACATCTACTTATTTTTAGTTCATTTAAAAAATCATCTAAGATTTACTTGATTGACACTTTGTGATGTCAAAACATATCATCCTTATTTTACTTATCAGGTGAATAATGAATCAGTTTCAAATGGAGACATGGTCCAGCCTTTATCATCCTTATGGACTAACCACAAATCTAGGCTATATTGAAATAATGGCTCAATTTCTTTCTTCTTTGCCAATTCACTTCTATGCATAAAGTTTCTTTTTGAATGAGAGCTAGATATTCCATCATTGCATCAAAGATTTAGAGTTGAAAAGGCCTTTGGAAATCATTTCATCCAATTGTGTCAAATTCAAACAGAAATGGATCTCTTTGGGCTGCATATTGATTTAGAAAACTACACATACTATATGTTGTACTTTATTTATTTTGTTAAACTTTTCCCAATTACATTTTAATATGGCTTAGATGCATTCATGAATTTTGCAGCTTAGCCAGTCCATTGGCTGAGAGTTTAGAAATTTTGAATTAGTCCAAGACTCATTTTACAGAGTAGGAAACTGAAGCCTAGAGGTTTAAAGTGGCCTGTTCAAGTCACACAATTAGGAAAGAGCAGTGATAGGATTTGAATTCATGTTTTCCTTATTAATGGTTGTTTTTCTCATTCAGTAATTTTTTTTATACAATTCTTTTTAAAACAGAGAAGAATCTGAACTCCAATGTTATTAAGGCTAAAATATAGAATTATAATAGGACTTTGAAGGACTTCTCTGGTCACTGAAATCTTAACATTTTCTTATGTCAATCAACCTTTCATGTAGTAAGTAGTCCTGTCCTCATTCAAACATTGCTTTGCTTGGAATTGTGCCATTTTGTTCATCTGGAGACACAATAATATGAAGTGAAAGGCGCTTGCTTTCAGAAGTAAAAAAAAAAAAAAGCACAATGTTTAAATTCTAACCAAAGTGGCATTTTATCCTTTAGCTATGTGTTTATGAGTAATGCAAAGTGTCATGTAGGTTATAGTGAAGTCATGCATTGCACATTGAAGATAAAGTGTTGATCCTAAGTAGAAATGGAAAAGAAAGCAAAATGTTTCTGACTTTGAGATTTTCTGGCACTTTATAAACTATATAATGCTTTTTAAGTTGAATACCATCCTCATTTTAAAACTAGTGAATATTATCAGATGAAAACTTTATATTGGCCATAGATTGCATACCCAACTAATATAAATAAATAAGAAGCTATCTTGTTTAGTCTTTATAAACAAAGATATTGTAATATTATTTCACTTATGTGTTTTATTAATTTCAAAACCAAACTCTTAAATGCTTTGAATATAAAGAATAGCTTAATAATAAACTAATCTGTAACATTTCTTTCTTTCTTCCTCCTTTCCTCCTTCCCTCCTCCTTCTCTCTCTTCCTTCCCTCTTCCTGCCTTCCTTCCTTTTTTTCTTTCTCCAACTAGGCAGCTAGGAAAAAAAAAAAAACAAGTTATAGAATTATAGTGAATATTTTTATTTACTTTTTTTTGGTCAACTGTGTTTTGAGTGGTTCAATTTTAAGTTGTATATTGATCTAGATTAATGAACTGAGACAAAATGTTATTTACATCATATTAGTCTATATCCATCTATTCATTCCAGCAGAATGCAAGCTCTTTGAGGAAAGGAACTATTTTTTAATATATGTATTCCTAGCATCTAGACTACTTCTTTAAGTCCTGTGGATGGGGAAAATGAAACTTAGCAAACTAGATATGGGTATGTTACCACGAATAACTTCCCCAAGAACTAGGAGATTGTAATTATAAATGAGGATACTTTGAGTATCTTCAAAAAAGGAGAAATTTCTCTAGCTTATATTTTGGGGAATTTAATTAGATAGCAGTCTTTAAAAAGAACATAGTCAATCACCTCTTTGGAGAGTCAGGTTTTTGCCACTGGGAAGTATGGTGTCCATGATGATCTCTTAAGATTCCATCTACTTCCAAGACTCCACAATTACTTTTTCATCCCTTTGGTTCTATAATGGGATCTCTGTATTCAGTGCAATAGGAGTGTGGGCTTTTGCAGGCAGTACATATATACTCCTCCCTGACTAGAAACCAGGAGAAATTACTGGAAACAATGGAAAGGCTATGGAAAAAGCCTTTATGACTGCATTTCCTAATCATAGAGCCATGTTACTATTAGTAAATCATTAGTTTCTCTAGCATAATTTTCCACTTGAGGAATTTTCTTCAACTCTTGTTCTTCAACATTCAACAATAAAAACATTGTTTTATTGAAGATGCTGAAAGGCTACTACAAACATCATCATTACCAAACATTTGTTTCATTGCTGTGTACTACCAACTAGCAGCTCTCAGTGAAGGACAGGTGGTATGGAATGATTTTCCCACCATTAAGCTACTCCTGTATCCTATTCAAGAGAATGAAGTTGAGGAGTCCTCCTATAGCTCCTCCAACAGAACGAGATGGGGACAATAGCATTTTTTTTTACTAATTAAAAACCAAAGAGTGTTCTTCTAGTATTGTGAATGATACAGAAATTGGAGAAGCTGATGTCACAAGCTTAGATCTTTTCTTTCACCTGCTTAGTATCTGGCCTTGTTGACTCCTCACTTTTACCTTGAAAAGTGTTGATTTTACAAAGACCATATGGCAATCTTCATTTAATTGTTTTTGAGAAAAAGTACAAGTGTGGGCTGAGTGGTTTCTATAATGTCATACCAACTTAACTTTCAAAGATTGGTGAAGTGGTCTCTCACTATAAAAGAAAGGTCTGTGTGTCTACTTTGGCAGACATAGAAACAATCATGTTGTCATTCTGGTTACAGTATTTTTAACAAACATGTAGAGAATGTATAAGTGTCTTAAGTGATCTTTTTTCTAAAGCTTGGCTACCTACCTTTTCTTCTTGTTGATTATTATCAAAATCACTTCTCAATTTTGCTATGATTATGCCCTTCCATTAAGAGATCACTTAACAAGCTATTAGTAACTAGCAAAATGGCTGTTGCATTTGTTAGCCAACTGAATTTTTTATTTCTTTTTGGATCATTAAGATGCCATCCAACAATCTTCTACCTTTGTATTCAGTTCTAAATATCTTAGTGCTCTTAATGTATTGAGAGCTACTATTATGCTACCAAAGTTAGTAGATGCTATAAAAATCATATTTAAACTGAAAATTTAGAAAATGCTTTTAAAAGAATCATTTCCCTCACATTCATGGAAATTATTTCTCTTTTTTCCCCCTCTAACTTTCTACATTGTTCACTCTAGATGTCAGGAATTACAGTCATATAGTGCTCTAATGTTTACAATAACCTTATAAATGAAGTTTTATATTATTATCCATTCATATTTCATAGATGATGAAAATGAGATTTAAATAAATGAAGTGAACCATCAGTTCTTTGAGAGTAGGGATTGTTCACTTTTGTCTAAGTTGATGTGACTCCCCTTAGTCACACAAAGAGTGTTCTAGTTGGAACTAGTTCTAGTTGAGAGTGTTCTAATTGCAGATACTAGACTCAGTGGATTGAGTGTTAGGCCTGGAATTAGGAAGACCTGAGTTCAAATGTTACCTAAGACAATCATTAGCTAGATGATCCTGGACAAGTCACTTAAATTCTGTTTGCCCTAATCCACTGAGAAGGAAATGATGAACCATTATAATTTCTTTCCCCCCACAAAAAGATAGAAAAGTCACAACAACCCTTATGGGGTCATAAAGAGTTGGACACTACTGAGTGATAGAACAACAACCCCTGATTGTAAATCCTGACATCTTTATGCTATTCTATACAATTTCTCAATATGAAAGAGGTTCCTTAACTTTTAAAGTCAAGCATTACCTCTTTTATGTTCTTTTATTTTCCTCTCAGACTTTTGATAGTATTTTCTAAATTTGTGTTCACTTGAAACATTTATTGGATGCCCATAAGATGCCTGGCACTAGGAGTGGGAGCAATAACCAAGAACACACACACACACACACACACACACACACACACACAATTCCTGCTCTCTTGGGACATGACCACTGAATATTCATTTATTCCAAATAGTTTCTGGGAAGTCTTGTGTGTGTGTGTGTGTGTGTGTGTGTGTGTGTGTGTGTGTGTGTGTGTGTCTTGGGGGGGAGGAGAGGGAGAGAAAGAGACAGAAACAGATAAAGATAGAGGGGAGAAGGAAGAGAATAAAAATAAAATAAAAGATTTCTGGAGATGCTTTTTGCAGCACTTTGATGAAAGTATGATACACAGTTTCCAAAGACACTTTTTGTTGCTTCCTTTTTCTCTGTCTTAACCAAAAATATGGTTTATGGCTTAATTTTTTAAGCTTGGGCTATGCCCTCCTACATATCTTTATTCAATACTGAATATGGATGAGGGGGAAGGAATATATCATCAGTAATAATGAATCTTAGGTATAGAGTAGTGCAACAAAAGATATAAATACTAAAGAATGCAAATAGCATTGATTAGTCCATCTTCCTAGTTCTTGTGCTAACTAGAATTTGAGCAACTTTATAATGTGAAAAAGAAAACTCTTTGTCTGTGTTTGATCCAGAGAGCAGTTCAAGCAAGCAAGATAGTTCCTGCCCTCAAGGAACTTAAAGGAAGAAGGCAACACATAGAAATGGTGATAGGATAAAAGTGAATTTCCAGGTGTAGATAAACATAGATTTAAAATTTGAGATACAAAAGATAAATTACCAACTAAAGAGATAAAGAGATTTTAAGAAAAAAGCTTTTAGTTGTTGTTGCTACTGCTGCTGCTGCTGTTGTTTTGTTTTAGGGGGGAACTGGGTTGCCTTGATTTTCATTCTTCAAAAGAGGTATGGGTTAGAAAACGTTTTTCTTCTCCAGAAGATACCCAATGTATATTGGATTTCTGTAGGTTAGAGTAATAGCTTGTCCTGACATGTAGTAGACTCTTATCGCTGTCATCTTAAAACTGTGATTGACTGAAAGCTCTGAAGGATAAATATGTATGTAGTCAAGAGTTTCATGGTAAAATTAAATTATGTGCCTGTTTTTTCTCTTATTAGTTAGAACTCCATTCATGTTTTCAGGACTCACCACAAAATATGCCTGGGGAATTATATAATTCATATCCTTGGGTTCTGTTGCTTTCAATATAATAATTTTGATATATGTTTTATGCTATAAGTTTCCATATACCATATTCTTTTGCAATATAATAGGGCTTTCTCTTAACTTCCACCCGTATCAAAAGAATGTGGCATATAACAAAAACTTATAACAAAAATGTTTCAAAATTATTATGTTGATGTTTAACATATATTGGATTCCTTGCCATCTAGGGGAGAGTTAGGGAGAAGGAGGAGAAAATCTAAAACACAAGGCTATGCAAGGGTCAATGTTGTCAAATTATGTGTGCATATTTTTTGAAAAAAATTTTTTTTTTTAATTTTTCTAGGACATAACAAAATAGTTCTTCTTTGAAGATTATATAACCATAGTGGAACATTTAGTAGAGCAACAGAAATTATAGAAATTATAGTTCTTTCATAGGGTATTGCCAATGACTCTCAAGTAGTTTACATAAAGTATTAATTCTGCCATAGTTGATTATTGGAATAGAGATATTGCTCTATGAAACCCATGAAAAGTCTGTTTTCTGCTGACAGAAAAGAAATAATTGCTTTTATGGACCTGGGAGTCCCTTTTTTCTGATACTGTCTCCCATTTACATGCTACATACATCCTACAAGTACATCTTTGCTTGTATGTGGCTTCCCCCCTTAGAATGTGAATTCTCTGAGGGCAGGGACATTGATTTATTTTGTATGTGTATTTGCCTTTCTTTGAATTCCACTGCTAAGCAGTGTGTTTGGAAATAATAAGTGCTTAATAAATTCTTATTGTAGTCCTTGATGGTGATGGTGATGATCATGATGATCTAAGGAACTCTATTAGAAAATTTTTCCTGCCAATGTAGGGCAGCAATTGTCTGTGAGCTTCTAGCATTAGAAATTTACTTGGTGGCACTGAGAGGGAACTTGTTCAGGGTCACAAAGCCATTATTTATCAGAGTTGGGAAATGAACCCAGGTTTTCCTGAATAAAGTAGAAGCTGACTCTTTTATCCCTACTCCACACAGCTTCTTTTTTAAAAATTCATTATTATTAAGTTATTTTTTCTTAGACTTCACTAAAGGAAGAATTACATTTAAAATTAGAGGATCTTTATACTCTTGTGGCTAGTATGGCTGGATCATTTTTTATTCCCACAGATTTTGCTCAGAAAAAGCACATGCCTTAAGAACAAAATCTGTGGTTTTCCTATTCAAATCTATCTTCCCAAATTCATAAGTGACTATTGCCTCGACTGCACCCTGGGAAGTAAGTGTTCAAGGGCCAGGGTCTGGAAAGAAAAGGGCAAAAACCCTGTTCATAAGAGCAGTGAATACTTATTCAGAGAAAGAACAACAGAAACAGGCAGGCATGATTTGTGTCCTATCCCCTTAGATACAATTTGCCATGCCTATTGATTGTACCCTTCAATAAAAGTGAACACTTGAAGAATACTGAATCCCAAGCCACAGAGTCATATTGTGTCTGTCACAGGGCAGTAGCAGCCGCTCACTGGCTCTGGATGCCTACTCTTCTTGTTTTCTTCCATGAGGATTTATGTTCCATGTGGTCAAGATTTGAATTAATCCTGTAACTTTAAGGCAAGAATAACAGAAATCTTAAGGCTCAAATGTATGCAGACTTTCAGAAAGTTTAAAGAATTTTATGTCAAGTCACTTCATATGAGTTTTTTCTTAAATTTTATAGAAGTTTATGACTAAAACAATTTAAATTATGTGAGAGTTAAAAATATTTACACTTAAAAAATGCCTAAGAAATTAGTTTCCAAAGAAGTTAGAGATAACAAAGGAAATATTTATCCTCTTAACTTTTAAAAACTCAATTGGACATGCTCACTTATCTCTTTAAATAAAATATGACACTTGGGAGAAGAAGAAAATGTGAGTTGGTGAAAGGAAAAATGTACAGAGAAGAAAAGGAATGTTAATTGGAATACACTCAGCACTGCAATGCCACCATTTTGTTCAGATTGTAAGGAGGCAACAAAATGGTTGCTTTTACAGGAAGTAGCAGCATTTTTTTTTTTTTTCAAACATTGGTATGATGCAAGCCCATTTCTGAACTAAGTTACTTTGAAAATGGATTTTTAATTAATATGCTTACCTAAGTCCTATGGCCAACAATCTTATCTATCTATGCCTTTTGAATCAGTTATTCTATTGTACTTGGATCCTAATAATGTCTGTTCCCAACTAAAAATCATGTCAGAATTAATAAGAGAATAGTAAGTGTTCCATCTGAGAGCTCCCACTGTGCTTCAGATTATAATGTTCAGGAAAGGATGATGTCAGGAAGCTTATTGTACTTGGCTAACTACAACACACAAATATACAATGAAAAACAAACTTGGTTGAAGGTTGAATGAATTTCCTTGTTTGGGGGAAAAGAATGGTATAGTCATAATTTCAGGATGTTATTGTGAGATGATGCTTTAAAAAAAATGAGAAAAAAAGACCTTTTGAATTAACTAAGAAAGTAGCCCACATGGATTCTAGCCAATTTCCAGCCTTAACTTATTAGCAAATAATATTTGCTGCCTAGCTTTTGCTAGTCTTGCACATAGTTCTGTCTAACTTTCCGTAGTTTATGTTGAAGAGCCCCTAAGTGCCAAATGGATTTTTTGGGGGGAGGAGGGGGAGAATCCACAAAAGTTCTGGAATGTAAGACTTGTAGAAGCATAAGCAAAATTCAGGTTCCACTTGTACTCACAATGTGTCTCCTTGGAATATGGTTAGAGAAACTTTTACACATGGCAAAAAAATGTAAGGGGGGAAGGGAGAAATCAGGAAACAGATTTTTCAGTTTTCCCTGAGGCAGGTTACTAAATAGCAAATAGAATCCAGAAGGCAGTTTGACAGAGGGCCCGTCATCCACACAGTTATATGGACAAAGCAGAAATTCGTATGCTATACATAAATCACTGAATCATGATTGAGAAATGTATCGCATGCCTCTCCATGCCTTTGTATTTTCAAGTTATGTGAATACACATACACACACACACACACACACACACACACACACACACACTAACACCCCTATATGTGTGTAGATTGTTTTGCACTACATATATACTCCCATATCAATATAAAAGTATACATATGATTAGTTACACACATATATGTGTGTGGACTTTTTTGTGTCTTCTAGTTTATAGTTTGGTGCAAACCAAGTAAGCCTCTAATACCGAGGTTCACTTCTATAGTTTTTTTTTTTTTTTTAATCTAGATTTCATAATCAGGAAGCAGTCTTGTGTTTCAATTAGCTGTTTTTCTTATGCTTTGAAGAATAGCTAAATCTGTGCCAATTCCATGCAAGGCATACACCTCTTATCTTGGGCCCTTTAATAAATGCACCAAAGGATCATTTGCTTCATCAAAAGATGTATCACCACACTGTACTCAGAGCGGGGAAAGAAATGAAGGGAAGAATTTTGTTCTTCTAGTACATGAGTGATTCTGTTCATCCTAAACCTGTCTAGGAAACAAAGTCACATTTTATATAGCTCAGAGGTCATTTGATTTTACACTTTTAAAATAGCTTTACATAATCTTTCTAGCTAAACCCAAATCCCAGGCATACCATGAAATATCATCGCATAGGCAGTGAGATAATGAGGGTGGTAGTGTATGAAATGCTTACTATAAAATTCATTTATCCTCCCCTCTGCCAACTCTATTTGTTGAAAAACTCCTTCCAAAAAGATACTTATATAATGATGTCTAGGAGAACTTTAATTTTCCCAATGCACTAATTTGCAAATGCTATAATTCTAACATGATACCTAGTGGATTTGACTTGCCTTTCAGCTAGGATTTCTAATAGAAGAGAGCTGTAGTGATATTTCTTGCAATTTAAGATTTATTTTTTAAAACAAAATATGCTACTCTATATTTACTGGAAAACTAAATAAGACAAATAAGCAAAACAAAAATGAAGCCCAACTATTATTAAAGAAAAATTGAGATTGGCACAATTACAAAGAAATTATTTTAATTTTTTTTTATACTTTCTCCCTCTTCTTCTGATACCATTTGCATGATTTCACCAGAATTTCACAGTCTAATAATTCTTTTAAACAGTGTGGATGATGATCAAGTTTCCAACTCTTAGAAGTAGTTCCTACTCAGCCATTTCCTTAATTTCAGTTCACTTACAAAAAGGCAATGAAACATTCAAGCTAGATCCTGGTTTGGTAAAAGGAGAAATTTTGAATTATTCCTCACTTTCCCCATAGACAGTGAATTCATAAGAAATGTAAATTGAAACATCTTTTCAAAATATTTTATTTCAGACATAAAAGCAGAAGCAATGCCAACTTTATATTTCAGAAACTTGCAGGTATGATATATTTAGACATTATAACACAGGTATGTGTTATGCCCATACAACATACAATAATAAAGTTCATGAAAAATTAAAATTCACTTCTTTAAAGATAATCATATGATTTTTTTCTCTGAGACTTTATTGTAACTCACTCTCCTGACTAGCCAATTCTTAGCTTTAAATTTTGTCCCAAGGTGTTTGAGCTTAACCAGTAACTTATTTCATGATACTTCCCCACTATTATTGGAAATTCAACAGGTGATTTGTGGTGGGATTGGGAAAGAGAGGTTATAAAATAAAGCAGCCAGCAATAGTTGTATAATGTTATTTACATATTACCATTCATTTCCCCACATTTATGTAAGTCGTATCCAAATAAACACCCATTCTCCTTTTTTTTATTTGGAAAATATTTATTTCACTGAAATAAAATATATATCTTTTGGAAGTAATTTTAAAATTGTAATATTATCCCTTTTGCTTCATAAATACACTTTTTATTATGTAAATGTGGGTATTCCCCATATACTTTAAGGATAGAATTAGAATAACTGGAATATTCCTATTTTTTCCCTCATTTTTAACTTCATATACCTATCATGAAACCAGCCAGTTCATCCCAAAAGCTTCAAAAAATAACTTAATGTAGTAATTCTGTATTTAAAGTTTAAGATTTTTTTAGGGCTAAATTATTTAAACAACTTTTTTCAAAAGCCATGAAAAAAATTTCATCTATTCTTAATAATTAACTGTAAATTAAACAGCTGACAATGGGAAGACATTGGAATTTATAATCTAGTCCAGTGTGTCTAAGAAGCGTGGCAACCACATATCACTGCTGTTTTCAAGGTCAGTGCTAAGATCAGGCCATACAAACTATATGATACAATCGGAAGATATAGATGTATTTCATCACAAGTGCTCTGTGCCCTGAGCTCAAAGAACGATTGACTTAACTCTTCAAGTCATCCATTGTGACTACCTGATTAATGTTACATTCAATTTCTGTGAGACCTTAAGAATGACAATCAAAATGTTCATATATAGTTATGCTGTTTCTGGAAGCACACAATTAGAATTCATTTAAAAACCTAAAAGCCCCTTCTTTTTTCTCTTTTAAGAAAGGGAGGGAAAGGCTTTTTTCCTCCCTCCTTCTTGATTTGTCTTTCTCTGGGAAATAAATATAAATACACACATGCACATCCTGTTTCCAGGAAATGTCTGAAATTCTTTTTAGGCATGTCAAACATGAAAATCACTCTGCATCCAAATAGTTTCCAATACTGACAAATGAAACATCTTTTTTGAGCAAGAACAAAAATCTTTTTTAAAAGGCCAATAATCCCTGTGAAAAATTAAAGTACATTCTCTTTTGTCCTGGACTTTGATGCTGCAATCACATAATTGCTTCAGACTAGCACCATCTTTCCTTGTACCACTACACTGAGTTGCCTTGCTGAAGATCTAATGTTTTCTGTGTTCATGTTACTGTTGTCATTTCATTTGTCACCAAAAGCTTGTTTACTTGCTTCCTGTTATTAATTATAGGAAACAGGATCTCTTCAAACTATAGGAGAGGGTCTTTTAACTCCTGTCTAGACACTTCAAGGCAAAATATTGATGATTCCTTTAATGTTCTGGCAAAGCCGGAAACCAAGTTAAAATACATTGTGCCTCACAGCTTAAGACTCCTTATCTCACATACACACAAAACTTAAATCACAGGCGGCTTCTTCCATCCCTATTATTAGACACTGAGGTAACATTTTCTTTTAAAGTGGAGATACTTTCTTCTTCTGTCACTGATTAATTAACAACTCACAGTGTGAGCCCAAAGCTTCAATAACTCAAAGAAAGAAAGTTAGAAAGATCAACTATCATATTTAATAATAAAAAGAAAGTGTGTCATATCTCAACATGAACTATCCTTACAGGAAGGGAGAAAACACTAACCTAATTTTTGGTATGCTAAAATATCTTTTTATTGAGCCACAGTTGAGTAGTCCTAGCCTCCCGTATCTCTTTGAAATGCACACTCACAGACATTCACACAAGAACACGGGCCTGAAAATCAGAAAGAAGCCCAAAACACCTGGGAACTTCGGAAGAAAACAGAAAAAAATAGTTTTGAGGAAAAGGCAAATTAAAAGAAAAAAAAAACAAACACAGATGTTTAATTAGGCTGTCATTTTAGTCAGAAGGAAATGAGGGCTGAAATAACCAGAAGCCACTAGTGGAAAAATTAAAATAGAATTTGATGAAGCATCGCCAACCTCAAAAGCATTGAAACCGGTAACACATAAAGGGGGAAAGACTTTCTAAGGCCAGATCTAAAAATGTTTCTTGGGGCCTTTTAAACAAATGCATACTTTCCAAAAATCCTAGCCCTTCTAATTCAACCATCCTTTAAAAGTTTCCCCGACTTCCCTTTTCTCCTCTTCCTCTCCTCTCCACTTCCCCCTCCCGACCGTTAATGTCTGGCAGTTATTTTGAGTTTGACTTTCATCAGCTACACTCTCTCCACCCCGCCCTCTCCCCACAACCCCTTCCCTGAGCCCCTCTAATACTGCTGAGTGGACAGAAATTACGGATGCGAGAAAAGCTGACAAATGACGGCCAGGCCCCTCCCCCAGTGCCTCGACAGTCAAAGCTCCTGCCAAAACATGCCTGAGAGCAGCCAGCTAAGAGACAAAGGCACAAAGATTCCATTTTCTCGGGGAAAATAGATTTCATGTGCAATACACCAGTGAGGATGACTGAAAGCTGACACATGTGCCATTTTGGAGAAGCCGGAATGAATATTTCAAGGAGATTGAAATTACACTTGATTGCATCAAGCTCAGCAAATGTTGTTTAACCTAAAAAAGTCTTTCCAGTCTGAAGGAAAGAAAAAAAAAGACGTTCGGTGGCAGGATATCTTATTTTTAAAAGTCTAAAGCACATGTTCACCAAAAAGAGAGGAGGAAAAAACCCTCAAACTCCAAAGAAACCTCCATTGATTATATGGTGCTATGCCACTAAGAATTAACTCCGGATCCCCCTATAGTGCATATATAATGTGTGTATGTATGTGTGTGTGTGGGGGGGGAGATTAGGGTGGAGGATGAGGAGAAGTAAAAAATACTCCACAGAAGGATTTAGTATGATGGTATCAAATCCTTGTGAATGTATTTCCTATAAAAAGATACTCCACCCCTCACCCCCAGGGTATCATTACTGGAGATGCAGTGAAAGGTTTATTAGAGATTTAAACCTTGGCATCCAAACCTTGCCAAGCTTGCAAGTTTTAGCTGGTGAACTTAGGATTTCTGGCTTGTTCCTATTCTGCTATTGGCATCCAGAAGTGGTGCTCTCTGATGTTTTCAAATTAGTCAGATGTCAGTGGGTACAGGAGGAAAAGAATGAAACACGACAGATGAACAGGATTTCATTTGAAGAAAAGTTAAGTTGTGAGGAGAGAGAGAGAGACAGAAAGAGAAACAGAGAAGAAAGACTGAGACAGAGAGAAACACAGACAGATACAGAGAGATAGAGAAAAACAAAGACAGACAGAGTGAAACAGACACAGAGAGACAGACAGAAACACAGAGATAGTGATACACAGAGAGAGATTTTTAAGTCTTGTCAAATGGAGATGAAACTTCTAGTTGACATGTGTTTTTGATTATTTAAAACTCACCAGAGTGGGGGGAGGATGGTTGGAATCAGCAACCATAAGAGGTCAAAAAGAGAGACCAGAATATAGTTTTTATGTTAACTTTGGCATTTAATAAGTCTTCTCTGCTTTCAGCAAGATCTTTTTTGTCTTGTGCACAAATCTTAAGAACTTGCAAGTTGAGTCCTCCCCACCCTATTCATGCAAATATTAGCAGAATTTATAACGAATGGAAGAGCTACTTTTTTCAATTAGATATCTGCCACCCAATTCAGCCACAATTCTGACACTTAGTGTTCATTGATACCTTATATTATAACAAAACCTCCAGCAAAGCCCTCATTATTTTAGATGAAGGCTGCCCACATGACTTTTCCATTCAATAAAATCTATCCTTTTGCTAAACTGGCACACTTTCAGAGAAAACCTTAGAGTAAGATTAACAGGCCTTAGAAAATGTTATATCATTAACAGGTTAAAAATATAATTAACAGTGGCTGTCAGAGGTAATAGACCAAAAAATTGCACTGGGGATATTTTAATTGAAAAAAATGTTTTACTACATTTTTTAAAAATTCACTGCAAGGGTCAGTGAAGAACATATTTTGGATTCTTATTTTCCTTTTTCCCCCTCATAGTTCCTTACAACACTAATTTTCTGCAACCACTTGAAACATCATAAAAAAATTAAACATCTAATTACTTCAAAGTCCTAACAAAAGAGCACTGAGTAAAACATTGATTTTATTATGAATAATAGACAATAGATGTGACCATACTAAGGTTTTGTTCTAATACACTGAACTCAAAATGTATTACTACCCTAGCAATAGTATTTGTGTCTGAGATTAACTTTTCTTCTTTAGTTTTTTGACTTAATGAACTTTATCTGAACATGATATGTAAAGGGATTTGTGTCACTTTTAATAATGTATACATTTAAATGAGTATACATATATTAGAATAGTTCATTATAGTTTTCTCTTTAGCCTATGATACCATGTTAAACAGATAGTATTCATTAACACAGTGAAAACTTTCTGCTTTCCACTGAAACCTTAGACCCTTGAAGAACAGAGTAAAATGTGGTCCATAGTTTAAAAAAAAAAAAAAAAAAAAAAAGAATACTAATGTTCAGCACTTTTTGGTTCTTCTTGTTCTTGTTGTTCTAGTTGTTCACATACATATATTTGCATTTCTATGTCCTTTTTAAAATAAGGGAATTTGGATGAAGCAATCAGTACTTTGAGCATTTAATATTTTGAATCATTAAAATACATCTCATGCTAAGCAAATAGCTTGGGGGAAGTATCCAAAAGTTGTTGAAGAACTCAATGTTCATTCACACATTTGCACATGAGAAATGATTGAACTGAATTGATAATTCAGTGAAAAAAAGTTATGAGTCCTATTATGGGTGATAATAGGCACATCTACACATTAATCAAGCAACAAATCAAATGTGTAAAACAATTCATACCACTTATTTACACAGCATCAAATAGCAGAATCACAATATTTTATAGTTGGAAGGGACCACTGTGGCCATGTCGTCCAACTTTCCCATCAAAAAAGCAATGTTTATTGATTGATAAAATAATCATTGCTTCACCAGACCTTTTAAGTGGTTGCTCAACATTTGCTTGAAGACCTTCATTGAGAAGGGAATCCATTACTGCCTAAGGCAACCATTCCAATTTTGGATATCTATGAGGAAGATTTTCCCTATATGGAATATAAATTTCCACCCTTTGCAGCAGTTGATTGAGTGAATTAAAAAATAATACTGTTACTTTTTTCATAAATCCTCTAATGAGATGCTATAAAATTTGGACCCTGCCATGCAATTATAAAAGAAATTATACACTGCAATTATCTATACCATTCCTTGCCTTTGCCTGAATTTTCATAATATTTTATTACTAAAATGAATGTTTGTAATGAGAGAGGTAAGGTCAACTTGAAATAGAGTTTATGAGTTATTTGAGAGTAAAGCTAAGGAGGATCCTACTTTAGGTAAGAACATTTAGAGATATATGAATAATTGTTAAAACTTTTAAAAAGTTAGATTTTTAAGACATACTAAACAAACAAAAAGTTCTCCTTACTATAATTATAAATAAAAGTCTAAGTCTTGTAATCTTTGCATACATCTATTTTAGTATTACTAAATTCAAATTCAGGATATTCCTAAAGCTAGCAAAATATCACATATAAATACATGCACACATGAATACATATGTCTATGCACATATGCTGAACTTTGAAGAGAGGTGGATACAAATTGCCTCTCAGAAACTTCTTAGTCATGTGAGGACTCTGTCATCATCCCTAATGCGAACGTACAATTAGTAGGAGTTGTTGAGAGGAAAATACTTGGGAATTTTGAAGTACAATGTAAATATGAGTTTTAAGTGTTTTATAAATTCATTATAAGAAGGAAAGGAAAAAAAAAACAAACTAAAATTGATTGAGAATATATGACCAAAATCATTTAGTTTATCCTTTAAAGATCTCTCAAGAAGATACTCTACCTACACTGGTGAAGAGGATTTTTATGGGGTCCATAAGAAGCCCTTGAAAATGGGAAATCTATAAAAAGGTAGAGCTCTTCAGTGACATCAATGTAACAACAGTATTCATTTTAGTTTATTTCCTTAGCTAGCCTAAGCTTTGGTCTAATCTCCATCTCTTATCTTCCCCCTCCTTTATTTTTGCTTTTTCTAGAAATACGAGAGATTTGCCAACTGGAAGACAAAGGTAGCTGAAGTTACTCTGACTCCTGCCTGTTACACAGAAGCTTTGGAAGTGTTGTGAGGTCTCTAAGATTCGATGTAGAGATGATTCTGCTGTGCTGAAAATCAGAGAATGATTCAGGTGAACCATTTCCTTAAACTACCTATCTCAAGTTGTTTTATTCTGTCTCTTTTTCAAAGAAAAGCTGTATCACAATTCACATATGAATAATCTGTCTCTTCCCTTTCCCTTGTTAACAGATATCTTTCATAATTAATGTTGTTTACTGACTTTCATCAAATCCATGCCGCATCCATTGGGTGATCAAGAAGTCAGGTTCCTAAATATCCATTAGAAGAGATAGCCGTTGTAAAAAGCTCCACCTGTCTCATCAGGACAGTTATTATAAGTATCTTGGTGCCACCAAATGCAGCCCTGGATGTGAATGACAGCTTTCATCTTTACTTTACATTTTTCCCAATTTCAAAAGAAAACCTAGAAGCCTTTTGGAGGGCCTAACAAAATAATAAAGATGCTAAAATAAATCCGTGAGACTTTGAAAAACCCCTTATGTAAAATGTGTGAAATATCTTAGCATATTTCAAGCCAGACCCCCAGGTAAATGATGGCTTCTAATAAGGCACATGACAATCTCAATTATGAGAATCATTATTCCATGCTCTGCTTGCCATTTTATATTCCCAGCAGGATATTTTTCTTCTCATCAAGAGTTTCCAAGGCTGTCTACTCTTCTGTGTATGTAAAACATATTTAAGAGCCACCCCCCAAAAAAAAAAACCCCACACTAATTAAAAAAAAAAAAAGCCTTGTCAAGTGGTCAGACAGACTGGAACTAGAGGATTATAGGTAAGAGGGATAAAATGAAGGATTGAAAGATATAATTTCTCTTTCTGTGGTGGCAGCAGAAGCAGCTGTTATAGACAGGCAATTTAAAGATATGGCTGCTTAAGCACCCTGTCTGGGAAACAGGACACAACAAAACCTCATGGCAAATAATGTCCCCCATTTTTAAGATATAATCACTGCTGGTTGACTCTGTTGCTATCACCCTCCCTTTTCCCCTCCCCCAAGTCAGTTGTTTTTCTTTGTCATCATAAGCTCACCCCTTTATTTCTGCTTTTTGCTCATCCATTTCTTACTTTGGTGTTTTTCAACCTTTACTTGCTTTGTTCTGCTGAGTTAATAGTAATTCCCAGGTCACTGACTACTGTTCCATGCTGGTAACTGCTAACCCAACAGCATGCCAAAAGGAGGACCATAGTTTGAAAGCAGGATGGGCACACCCAGCCTCTGACTTATTCATTCTACAACATAGATTTGTTTTAGAATCTGAGCAAGAAGTTTCTTGGGTGGGATGATTCAGACAATGCTCATGTACAAAGAGGTCATTCTGTCTGAAAGACTTGAAAAGGTGAATTGGATTATTGCAGAAATCAATATGTAAGAAACAGAGAGGCTTGATTGAAAAATAGAATTCATTTGAATCATGAGAGTGATATTATTTGAAGATGAATTTTAATTCAGATTCTATACTTTGGTGGCATACAAGGAAAATTTCACCTTCTTCATATTGATGTGGTACTTTACAATTTTAAATGTGCTTTTTTCACAATAGGTTTGTGAAGTAGTAGTATAAATATTATCCCCACTTGATAGATGAGAAAACTGAGTCTCAGAGTAGTAAAGTGACTTTCCTAGGGCAATAAAGAAATCACATAAAAAGAATGGTAAGCTTCATCCATGGTAAAATTTTAAATGATTTGGACGACTTTTTCCAGTGAGGTCCTAGGGAATGTTGTAAGATGGAGTAAAGATGACCCAGATGTCAGAATTCCTGAAACAAGGAGCTTTGCTAGCCAAGGGTGATAATGTTATATCTCATAAATCATTGTAAAAAAATCACCATTATCATAAAGTTATAACCCTTAGTACAGACTTTTAAAATAAGAAAGTTTGATAAACCTTTTTGGCTTGAAAAATAGTGATAAAAACTTCAAAAATAAACCCAGGGACTGAGAATAGACATCTATGCCTTATTCACCAGTTGCTTGATTTTTAAAACATATGTTTGCTTCCCAAAATATTGTAGGCACACCTAAGTGTAAAAATTACAGTTTAAGCAACAAGCCAGCGGAAGTCCAGTAGATTTCATTTTAGTTTGCATTTTTGAAGATACCACTTAAGTTAAGAACCATCATTAACTGAATTACATATTCAGTTGCCATGTTTTAAAAAGTCACCTTAAAAAAGTGCATCCCACAATAAATACAGTGTGTGCAGACTTTGCATTATATTAGCTAAATAACTTTTTTTCAAAAAACTTTCATCATCTTTATCTGGAGCTTTAATATATTAATTCTGTATCATAACTTGAAGACAGTCAAAACTCTGAATATCAGATTTGTATGACTGTCCTCACCCATGAAGATATCCATGATTAAATATCACAGAGATAATTAGATGAAATGTCAATTTGCCTCATAGGATGTTCAGGGACTGGAAGTCCAGCTGTGTATCATCTGCCTATATGAGATCTAGTAGTCACAGCTGAATGATGTGTGGCTCAGTAAAACTCTAAAACAAAACTTCAAGAATGAGGGATTTATGACTGTATTCACATAGTAAAATAAATATAAATACAAGCACCTGACCATTATTTCCTTTTGTTATCTTTTTCACATTTTTTATCCTTTTTAAAATAGTATCCAGAAAAATAGCATCTCTAACCATGGTGACCTATAACTCTTAGCAACCCATTTTCTGAGAAATATAGGAACTTGTGTAGTCTGAGCTTAGCTCCAAACATATTGTGGAGCTCAAATACATATTTTGCCTCTAGGATCTTTTCATCCACTTTCAAATTATAGAGAAAAATTAGAAAGGAGTGAAAAATTAAATTGTGTCTCTTTGGTATGGAATGGATAATATAACTTTTTTTTTATTAGCTGCAGTCTCATTTCAAAAGAGTAAATTGAAGCCCTTGTTTTCCAGCTAAGAAGATGTTGGTTGATTAGGACAGGTCAGCCCCTTGCAGAAGCTGATATATCACATATCCTAAAAAGCAATATGAAGGGGAGAATGATTTAATTATACTAGGTACTGAGGAAACATAGTGTCTGACCAAGGGAAAAAAAGAATTCTGCTTGTTGCTATTGTTTTGGGCAAAAAGAAGGAAAAGTTGAATAGAAAAGAAGGGAAGAGAATTTAATTCAGACTTCCAAGTTTTGCCTTTTTGAATGAGGGAATTAGCCATCTTCTAAGAGATTTTTTTCAGGGCAGCTGGTACTGGTAGAGTACCTGGCCTGGAGTCAGGAAGACTCATCTTCCTGAGTTCTAAACTGATCTCATACAATTACTAGTTGTGTAAGCTTGGAAAAGTAATTCAATCCTATTTACCTCAGTTTCCTTATCTATGAAATGAGCTAGAGAAGGAAATGGCAAACTCCTCCAGAATCTTTGCTAAAAAAAAAAAAAAAATCCCAAATAGGGTTACAAAGACTTGGGCACAATGCTGCTTATGACAGTGTATTAATTGACACATATCTAGCTACCAGGTGATGTCTAAGAGATATTCAATGCCCATTCAAGGAGAAAATTGTGGAGAAGGAAAAAGGGAGGTTTGATTTTTTCCCTCTAATTATATTCTTTTAAAAAAAAAAAAAAACTTGTAAGCCCCAAATTAGAGAAAATGGCACAAGAACACCTACTAAAAGCAAAAGTAATATATTTGAATCATACACAAATCTAAGTTTTGTTCTTCCTTCTTTAGAACATATTATATTCTATGACAGAATCCTAGCACAGAGAAAGCCTCAGAGGACATATAGTCTAATTGGTACCTTGAAAAGCAATCTCCCTGCAACATTCCTGAAACAAGTGGCTATTCACCCCTTAAATATCCCTAGTTCCAATGTAATCCCAATAAACTTTAGATAGAAAACACCCTCTGTATCCAGAAAGAGAACTATGGAGATTGAATGTAAATTAAAACATACTGTGTTCACTTCCTTTTTCCATTCCTTTATTCTCTCCTATGATTTTTTCCTTTTTGTTCTGATTATTCTATCTCAACATGATTCATAAAGAAATGTATATTTAAAAAGTTAATATACATATATAACTAAAAATAAATAAATAAAAAGAAATGTTAAAAAATAAAATATATAAAAAAGAAAGATGGACAGTGATGCTTGCTTCTATTACATTCAATTAGAAATCTTTTGGCATCTACAAATGTTAATGCCTTGTATATCATGACATATATTTGTTACTCCTAAGACACTCAAATGAGAAAACTTAATTTTCCCATCTCATCTTTCAGATTCCATCTCAAAATGAAATAAGCTTTATTCACCATGCAAATAACAAAAAAAAAAAAAAAAAAAAAAAAAAAGACTAGTGCTGGGGAACCCATTTGTGATTGATAAATATGAAATAAATTTATAAATTTTTTGGGAAAAGTTCTGTGCCTGAATAACTCATATGATCAATAAATCATAAAATATGTAATTGATTATAGGAAAGTTCAAGGCAGAAAGTCATTTCCTGTTTCTATGAATGAAGAAAAGTGTTAACCAGTATCCCAAAGAGTGTCTCTTTAAAGTAGTAATATTTTAAAGAAGAACCAAAAAATGGAAGCATTCAGAGGCATTGACAGAATAGATAATAGAAGAAAAATTTGCTTTCTGCTTCTTCCAGAAAACAGGATCAGGAATTGAATGGTATTCAAAGGTTTGAGGAATTCCAGATTGTTAGGTTCTATTAGCAACAGGAGAGTACATTGATTTAGAAATTTTCAACAAGGTGATGGCATTTATATGCTAGATTCACAGGATTTTCTTGGAACTATGGACTATTTTGTTTTGATAGGATATGTGAAAAGGCTTGAAATTTCATTGGCACAAGGGAAGGAATCAAGTGGAAGAAATTCCCTCTATCAATACAAATCAATATCCATTCTACAACTTTTGATCATTAAGAATTGCTTGGGAAAACTTAAAGGTTAAATGTCTTGCCCAGTACAACATGCATATTCCCACTCACTCTCTCAGAATTAGGCCTATTAAATCTGCCCTTAAGGGGTTGGGATTTTTCTTCTCTGTTGCTATTGGTTCAAGCTCCCACCAGCTGTGTTCTCCCCATTGTTAGACCACATGACCCTCAGAGAGAAAAGACTTAAATCTCACCAGAAGTTGTGAGCAAAGAAGCCACATATTAAAGACAATAAAACAATGACCGAGAAGCCAAAAAGGCGTAACCCAACTATGACAGGCCTTTTTGAATGCCTCCAAAGCCAAATGAATGAGCATTCCTCTTCATCATGAGGCTAGCTGACCACAATCAGTAACAGAATGTCCATGGATGCTCCACAGTCTCCCTAAGCAACTTACATTCACTGTAACTCTCCTGGAAGTTGGTTCTCGCAGAGCCTATTCCGGTTTTGGACTATTTGATGTTAATTTGCTTTCAATAAATATAAAGTAAAATTTATAAATTGATTGGGAAATGATCTATGCCTGAATAATTGATGTAGTCAACAAACCATAAAATATGGCATTCCTCCTGCAAAGTCTACTTCCTTGGAGAGATACTGTATTAGATCTTCTGTGTATGCTCTAGATCCCCATCACACCAAAGCACTTGAACTTAGATATTTATCATACTGAGATCAGCTCTTTAGCTTCCCTTCCATAATATCTCTCACATTATTTAATTATAGATTCTTTTTCTTTTCTTTCTAATTTTGGGATAAATGTACTCAGATTATTCTGTTTTAGGAAGCAATATGTCTTATTGTTTCTTTAGCTTTAACAGCAATTATGTTAAACATTCTCCCATGAACTAAGTATAAAATAATTCCTAGAAGTGTGCATGTGTTTGCAGTAATTTTCATATGTTCCACACCTGAAATACTAGTTATAATGTCAGATTTAGAGGCACTGAATGTGTTTATACCTTTGTATAACTTTTTAAAAATTTGAAAAGTAGATTATACTAATCAACTCAAAGAATTCATTTGCCTTTTATTGGAGTTTAAGTTTTCTTACAGATTAAAACAAGTTTTACTTTGTAGCTCTAAGAGAGTTGTTTTGTGAGGGGTGAGTGTTGGGGGGATGGTCTGAGCCCTGTTGCTCAAAATTCCTAACAATTAAACACAAAAGAACATTCTGACAAGAAGCTGTTAAAATGACTGAACTATGAAACTCCATTAGAAAGAATAACTATGGGGCAAGCTCTCTATCTCTCAGTAAGCTCTTCTATAATGTTAGATCCATTGACTTTGTCTTGGAAAAATTCCATGTAGCTAACAAAGGACATCATATCCTGAAAGTAGCCATAGAATATTAATAAACAAAGAAACAACAGAACAGAACTTTGAAAAACAACATTAAAGATGACCTGAGAATGCTGTAGCTGAAATGCTGGGAATCAACAGAATTTGTTTGGAAATTATTTCAATTGTAGAATGGGCAGAGAGAATACTAACTTTTTAAATAAGACTTATTTTCTTTGTTTGGAATGTCTTGATAATGGGAGAAATAACCAGCTAGGAGGCTTATAAAGATTTTTTAAAGTTATCATTGTCACCCAAAAATTAAACAAAAATTTGGTGGGACTTTAATGATGAAAAATATGACTGCTTCAGTAATCAAATGTTCTCACAAATGCTGGGATATCTGTTTTTTAATTAATATTTCTTCCCTTGGTCGACTTTTATTCAAAAAATTGTATGAAGACATTCGGTTGTCATATTTGAAGCCAAGAATTTCTTCTTTTTCCATTTGAATACACATTCCTACAGATTCAAGCATATTAAAATTACCCTTGAAACCATGAAAAGAACAAGATGCATGGGGGTTGTCTTTTCTTGAAATACTAACTTATAATTTTAGAGCAGATGTGTATTTTCTTCCTCCCAAGCACTGGTGAGAAATTTAATCAATGAACTTGAATATGGATGAAGACTAGATGTTAAGACTTTCCAATAAGTGTGGATAGCTCCAACTTGGGCCAGTTGAAATACAGTACATTTATGAATATAGCTTGATGAGGCTTGATTTGTTTTTTGTTTTTTGTTTTGTTTTGTTTTGTTTTGTTTTTGTTTTTGTTTTTGTTTTTTGCTTTTTAGGAGGAATAGAAAGGCAAAGAGTAAAGTGATTTCATTTCCATACCTTAGGGTTGTTTAAATAGCTGTAGTCTATTATCTGGTACTAAATGATATAATATGCAATTAAGATGAAAGAAGGAAAAATGTACAAGGGAACATATCATTGTTAGTTAATTTGAAAAGTTATAAAAATGTCTTAATAGAAACATTGTTAAATGGAAAAGGAAATTTTCTCTTAGAAATATTAAATTGATGTACTGTGTTGCTTCCCCCCAAAAAAAAAAAAATACAACTATTGAAGCAGACTTTTTGGTCTCTACAGATTTATCTAGAGAATTGTTTAAGTTCAGTTCACGTGAGATCAGCTTTTTCCACTTGAAAGAATTACATTTAGAGAAAGGGTTAATCATCAAAAAATTATATTTTCAGGAATACTCAAAGATGAATATCCCTTTTTGGTTCTCTCAGTCAATTATTCTCACTGTGATTCATCAAATCAAATATTTATTATTCCCTGTTATAATACAGAGTAATATTCTGGAAGCTAAAGAAAGTGAAAGTAATAGCATTTATATGTGTCTGCATATATATATACATATACATATATGTATATGTATATATATACATATAAATTTATGTAGATATGTGTGTATATATGAGTGCATATATACATAGATATTTAAGCTAATATTTTTAGAACACCTTGGTGTTCTCAAGGCACTTTATATATACTCTTTATCTTCATAAGAACTTTTATGGCTACAAAGCATATTATTTACTTTATTTTATTGGATTTTCATGGCAATCTTGTGATATATAGACATCACAAGTAATATTATCCTAATTTCCAGTGACAAAAGTGAGACTCAGAGAAGTAGTTAAAGCTCCTGTAACTGGTAGAGCCAAGATAAAATTCTAGGCTTCTGCTTCTTGAGTGTAATATTTTCATTATATCAAGCAGCAGTTCTTAGCCAAGTTCTTTTCCTTGTACAGAAATCCTTCTGTCTCGATTCATCCCAGTCACTCCATGACATTCTTTTCCACCTCTCAAAAGATGGTAGGTTTGTTTTTTTTTTCATTTTTTTAATGAAAGACATAAATCTTGAAGGACTAAGTAAAAAGGAAGAGTAAGGAACTAATTAAATACTTCTGTTTTTTATCTTATAATAATTTGATAGACCCCTTGTTTGATTAGGCATCCATCATTTATCAAGCATTTTAGCTCAATGTGGTATAACAAAATGCTCTTAGTAATACCATTTGTGGATAGAATGGGTGAAAGACTGAAGTTGCTCCACCAACTTCATACTTAGGTGAACAGATTTGCCTTTGTTGTGCTGTATTTGTTGAGAAGGATAAAGAGAAAGGGGTAGGCTACTGGAAGACTATATCCTTGTTAATTTCACATATGTGATATGATCAATAGCAATATGGTACCTTGATTCATACCTCCAAATAGAAGCTTATAATTTCCATATTAACTGAAAGTCTTTTGAAATTTTTAAGTGTCCTTAAATGATGTGTTTGGGCTATTAAAAGAAGAAATCACACTTTAGAGAATACAGTGGAATCATGTTTCATGGTCTCCTGTATTCCATTCACCATTAGCTAGCAGCTGCCTTGTACATAGCTGAATCCTGACATCACCAGTATTAAACCGTGACCTACTTTCTTTTTGCTCACAGTTAATGTTGTTATAGAGTTCCGGCTTGAACTGAACAAGAAGTTGCTGATGATTCAGATGCAGGGTGTGATTTTATAAATGAAACCTAAACAAGTGAGACAGCTTTAAAATTATCTACTCACTTTGGTGCTCCCCATAGTGATATCTTTAGATAGACCTATTGTGGAAGATAGATTCACATGGACAAAATGGCCCTACTTAGATACCAGAGAATTTTAGTCCCTCTGCTCAGAATTCATTTCTTTACTCCACTAACTTTCAAGTTTTTGCTAGAAGTGTCAACAGTGATGGAAATCTAGGGTAATAAAATTGAAATCCCCTCTTCTTGCTATTACTTCAATATCCATATAGTGCTGACATCTGTTAATTTACTGCTACTGTAACAGCTGGGATTCTTGACCTAAATCAGGAAACAAACTCTACTTAATGAAGAATCCTAATCACTACAAACATTTTCTGGTCATTGGAAAAGAAATACTAACAGCCATCTTGATCTGTCAAGAAAACAATAGAGAACAGTTTTAGAAGAATCAGATTTTGGAGTTACAAAAAGCTGGCTTTTTTCTCACAAATCTATACTTTGTGATTTGTAAACTTTAACATGATTAATGTGTAAAAAGATAAGCCTTTCCTCCTATGGAGAAAGAACTCTATTACAAGGTTTATGTGTGTATAGAATGTGAGTTGTATGTACTAGGATGTTCCCAGATGTGTCACTGCAATCCACCAAGGCTTTTGTTGTGTTTATGACTGTAATAGACTAATGCAATGATAATGAATTAAAACTCATTCCACCATTGCCCTCTTTTAGCCAGGTTAATTTGATGAGTTTCTCTCTTTTGGTAAATTTTTAAGTGATTAATGCTTATCATTCAAAAGATCATCAAGTCCAAATTATATATTGAAATATGATTTTTGTCATTCAAAATAGAAATGAAAGTATTCTGGGAAACATTGATCTCTATGTTTGCCCACATTATCCTTTAGCTAATAGAGACTTTCAGATATTTATCAGTTTGTTTGAAATCAAAAGAGACCTTTAGTAGAAGTAATAATCATAATGATTAAGAGATGGACAAACCCAGCTGTGTTTTGGGTCCACTGAATGTCTGAAATGATTTTGCAAATGCTTTTGATTTGATAAAACCCGAAAAACCTTTTTACCCAGGCTCCTGTGAGATTTTTTTTTTTTTTAAATCACGATAAATGGGGCAACTAGGTAACACTTCCTTGCTGTGTGACCCTGGCCAAGTCACTTAACCCCAACTGCTTCAGGGAAAAAAATCAAGATAAATAAATCATGGATTAACATATTTTGTTTGTGTTTGAACTAGTTCAATTTAATTATTGATCTTATTTTCTAACATATTGTTTTTTCAAATGAGTTATTTTAGAAAAACAAATGGATTTTAATAGGAAAGCTATATCTTCTTAAAATTTTTCATGTTTTTGTTTTTTTTTCTTGTAAACTTAATCTATATCCCATGATATTTGTTTATATAAGTTTTTAAACACTAAATGTGGTCTATGCAGCATAAGCAAATCTATGAGATTTATTTCTTCTATTTCTTAAATATAAAAATATGGCCACATTATTAACATTTTATTTATAATTAGATCTCATTCTTTTTTTTTTGTTTGTTTGCTTGTTTTTATTTACTGTTTCTTTGCTTCTTTATATCAGTTCCCTACAATGTTTTTCAAGCTTTCTGTCAGCATAATAGTTTTTTTTTTTTTTTTTCCCATTTCTCTTTGGACAATCCATTCCCTCTTATTTTCTCTAGATCCTTAATTCATGAAGAATTAAGTGCCTGTGCCTTTTTGCTCCTGGATCTTATATCTTTTCTTATATACTGGATTTTTTCCCCTTTGACCTAAAACATGTTCAAGATATTCCTATCTCTGCAAAAAAAAAACAAAAAAAACAAAAAAAACTCTTCTATCAGTCATCACCTCTAAACTTTGCAAGAATATTTGTCATCCTGTTTTTTCTATCACCTATTCACTTCTCAGCCCCTTGCCACTTGGCTTCTATTTCTGGCACTCTGTTGAAACTGCTTTCCTCAGGTACACCAGTGACCTCCCAGTAACAAAACTCAAAGGCCCTTTCTTGTTTTCATTGTTCTGAATCATTCACTTATTTAATTCTGCTGTGTATCCCTTTTGTTTGGAAATTACTCCTTCACTTCTGAGACAATTCATTCTTTTATTTCTCCTCCTTTTATTGCTGTTCATTCTGTCTATACTGGTTCCATGTCATTCTTCTACTATAAACTGACATTCCCCAGGTTTTGGTCTTTGACACTATTATGTCCTTTATATTCCTCCCTCTGAATTATTTTTCCTGGTGATCTTATCTATTTTAATTTTTCAATTTTTAGGTCTAAGGATATTCTTCCTATATCCAAATTTATAACTGTTTGCTTTACACCTTCACCTAGATGTCCCACTATCTTCCTTCAAATTCAACATGCCTAATGTTATATTTCTTACTTTAAAAATGACTTGTTTATTAATGGAGATTTATCTTCCTTTGTTATCCAAGCCTAAAACCTTAATGTAATCTTTAATTTGTCCCACACATTAAATTTTCCCACCCCCTTGACTAATTAATCCCTAAATCTTTGTAATTATTCTTCTTCAGTATCATTTTGGATCTGTTTCCTCCATTCTCTTCACCCTGCCATCAACTTTAGTTTAGGAATTCAGTATATTTTGCCTTAAAAATTATCTTAATTGAACTTCAGCCTCCTCTCTCCTATATACGATTATTAAATTAATCTCCTTATTCACAGTTTCCTTATGTCACTAATCTGCTCAAAAATGAGCAGTAGTTCTTTATTGCTTTTAAACTTCTCTGGACTATATTTTCTCTCAGTCCTTTATATCTTGCCTTCAGCCTACATTTTTCTGACTTGTCTACCATCATTTCTCTTCATATACTCTAAATACCCACCAAACTGGACTATTCATCTTCCCCTAAATGTATCTAATGTTTTATTACTTCTGTGCCTTTAATCACACCTATCTCTCTGCTTTGAATACTCTTTTTCATACACCCCCAACACTATCATTCTGCTTAGTATGCTTCCTTCAAGGTTGATTTAAAAATACCATCTTCCCAGCCAAGCTTTCACTTTTGTAAACTCCACAATGCCTACAAAAGTACTCAATAATAATGAACTTATGAAAATTATTAAATTAAATATTTTAGTAATGTTATAACTTGCTAAAGTTATGTAAATTATTTATATTTCTTTTTCCTCATTTTTTCACTTCTTACTGTTATTTATTCTTTCCAGCTGGTCAAATAAAATCTGTACCATACCTTTCATATATATATATATATATATATATATATATATATATATATATATATATATATATATATATATAAAGCAGAATTCTTAATACCCTCAGAAAAGTTTAAACATTTTTACTTTTATCAATATTTTGTTTATAATACAACCAAAAGATATAGCATATTTAAATTTTTTTTCTTTATTCCCTCAAATTTTCTAAAGAGATTTTAGTCATAAAAGATGATTATTTACTTTTACGGTGACATGTTGTTTTTTTTTTCCCCCTCTTTTATTGCTCCATGGCTGCTAGTTTGAAATATAACTATGTCATCTGCCTAAGGTTGATACTTGCAGACTATTCGCAGATATGGAGACCAGAAAGATTAAAGATGGCTGGGGAATATAACTTCAGAATCAAGTATAAAATATTTAATCTATTCCCTGATTGTTTGTCTTCTCTGTTATCTAAACTCACTTATCTGATTCATTAAAAACTTATGATAAGAAATTTGGCATCAAACTTTGAGGTGTTTCTTTGCAATTCTACTTATCTTACTATATCCTGAGGATTATATATTAGCAATTTCACAATACTTTGGCATTTATTTGAGGGGTAGGCAAACTGCCATTGATGTATTTTTAATTTCCATAGGACTGTTAGAGATTTTATCTTTGCAAATCTTTTATTATTTCATAAGTTTTGAATATTCCATATGTATTTTTCAGTACTTATTATGAACAAAACATTGTATTAGGTGGGTGCTACAGAAGATAGAAAGATGAATAAGTCCTAGTCCCTGCTTTCAAAGAGCTTACAACCTAGTATTTTTTTTTTTTTTCAGCAAAACAAGCCTCTCCATGAATATTATGAAACTGGCCATTTGATTTGACAGAAGATCTTTGAAAATAGAGATTAATGCATTTTTTTCTCTGCCTACTCACCACATATCCCAAGTCCTAACATGTGAGAGGTACTTAATAAATACTTATTAATTGATTTATTTCTGCCTATCATTGATTTTAAAAAAAGACATTATGCTGTTGATTTCAAAGAATTTGCCAAAGATATATAGATGCACAATTCTTGAAAGGGAGAAAAAAGTTAAGGAAAAAAGTTCACAGTCAAGTTTTGATTTTACTTTTTGCTTAAATATCTGATGCCATTTTCACTTTGGCTTAGAGAGAAAAAAATAGAACTTTTTAATGTTTAAAATAACAAATAGAGGTCTCAGTCCTTAATGACTAATTGGCTAGATAGTTGACATGCTGAGATGAAACTCAGTAGACCTCTATGTAGAAAGGTATTGCCTTTAGGCTTTTTAACTGGATTTCAGTTGAAGTTTATTATTAAGATTTCCCCATCCTAGCAACAGAGACTTGACAGAGTAGAAAATTTTGCTTTGTGTTTAAATATATGCTTGCTCCAAAAACCTCATCCTTTAATTAAATAAGAAATTATCTTCAAGTGTAATTTACATATTAGATAAGAGTAGGATGAATGAAGGGCATATGCAATATTTGGTGCCTATCTCAGTGACAAGCTTGTTTGTTTTTAATAAAATTTTGATTAATTAAATCATTGATTTTCTTTCTTTTGCAAAGAATTTTGTTCCTTTTATTTTGTTCAAAAATTAAGTTACAAAAGTCACATAGTTCATATTAACGCTGCCTATATGCTTAAAAACTGACATATACTTTACATGCTAAAAGTTATAATTTGCAAAATTTTGCTATGTGACCATGTATGTGTGTGTATACATACATACATACATACATATATTATATATATTATATATCTGCCTATAAACTCAAATAGGTTATGTACAATGATCTACTCTATTTTGAAATCAGCATGAGTAAGCATAAATGTCAATGGCTGCTTTCTTTTATTTAAGTTTTTGTCTAGGAATAATGACTCTATTATCAAAATTTATACAAATTCTCTTTTAAAAGATAGCATGTATTTTCAAAGAACAATATGCTTTTCATGAAGAATGCAAATCTAAGTGGCTTGATCAGCCTAAAATCAACTCTGATTTGTCTAACAGAACATATTTCTAAGGTTTATTAGTTATCAAATTTATAGGAGAGACTTGTGACATACTTGTGACCTCTAGCTATCTTTGATGGGAAGAAGGGTCAGGAAAAAGAACAAGCATTTATAAAGTGTTTATATGCCAGGTACTTGCTAAGTACCTTATAAATACTATTTCATTTGGTACTCACATAGCCCTACCCTCACAATACTTATTATTACTATCCCCATTTTAAAGTTGAAGAAACTGAGGTAGACAACAAAAGAGTTGCTCATGGTCATACTGCTAGCAAGTATCTTTAGGTCAAATTTGAACTAATATTCATTCCAGGCTTGCAAAAGAAAAAAAAAATCACTCTAACTCATAGCATAGTTATGGATGTAGTTGTACTTCCTCCTGTTATACTGATATCACCTTAAAAGGTTAGTGTTATATTATGCATGTATGTTTAAATGAATATGCATATGCACAATAGAACACATACATACATATATATGTTTATATTTATCTCTTTTTGTCCCCTTCCTTGGAAACCACCTTGCTCCATGCCTAGCCAAGTACTTATACTATATATAGCAAATACTTGATATATGTTTGAATTATTGAGTGGAACTGTCTCCATACTCTTTAGAAAATGAATGATGATGTAAGTATATCAAAGACTGAGGTAAAGCTTTTTTCCCATTTAGTTTCAGCATCATGTATGGAACAGGAGATAGAGCAATCAATTTATCAGCATTTATTAAGCACCTATTATGTTCCAAATTCATATCGATAAGCACTAGACACAGGAATCAATATCTAGGTTTTAGTTCCAGCAAACATGTCTTGAGCAAGGTATTTTATTTCTTTAAATCTCGAATCTATTTCTTTAAATCTGAAATGTGAGTTATGTTTCAAAAAAATCTAATTAAAGCACTTTTTTACTCTTTTCTTTAAGAAAACTTTTTTTTTTAAAGGAATCAAAGTCTTATTTGGGGGTGGGAGTGGGAAGAGTTCTTGACTGACTTATGTGATATATAGAACTCTCAATGAAGAAGTTTTCTCTATTATTGCAAATACGTTACTTTTCCAGGCTCATACAACCAGTATGTATCAAAAGAGAGATACATAGTCAGAATGAACCCTTTAAAAAAACACAATGTTTAGCATCATGCCTTGCAAATCCATGAATGATCTGAGATTTTGTGAGTATAAGAAAACTAATGGGTAATTCCATCAAAGAAGATTGCAGAATTCTAATATTTAATAGAATAAATGCTATGGGATTGCATGAAGTATGTAAAGGTTAAGGGACTTGCTTCCAATCCTGCAACTAGTAAATTGCAGGACTGAAATTTTAATTCAAGTCTTGGCTGATTGATACCAAAGTCAGAACTTCATTCATTACCTCAGATGTAACTCAAAAAATAAAAATTTCAATTGAAAGACTGAATTAATAACTAAGTAATCTAGGCATAAACCTGTACAGATTAACCCATTAAAAACATAATTCTATAATAATAAAATCTACTGTGCTTTCTGCATGGTAAGAACTGAACAGATATCCAAAAAAGAAAAGAAAAAGAAAGAAAGAAAGAAAGAAAGAAAGAAAGAAAGAAAGAAAGAAAGAAAGAAAGAAAGAAAGAAAGAAAGAAAGAAAGAAAGAAAGAAAGAAAGAAAGAAAGAAAGAAAGAAAGAAAGAAAGAAAGAAAATCTGCTGTGTCTAAAAGGAGAAGCATGGAAAGTTTTCCTTCTAGATAGTAGAGTTGGCACCACAAGATCAAAAGGACAATTTTATCTGCATTGTGCCTAGAGACCAAAAGACTTTTACGATATTTCTGTCTCTTTGCTCTTGCTTTTGTGTCCCATTAATGGTATTTAAATTATAGCCCTGCTGTAGCCATGTAGTCAAAACATCCCATCATCTGATGAGACACCATATTATAATCTGTCAAGATGTCTCATTTTACAGTTCTTTCATATACTGTACTTGTCCTCATTTTTCTCCTTTGCTGGGAAAAAAAGAAACACCAAATTGCCCTCTAAACTAGGTCTGTGTGTTGGCTTAATTGAGCTGGACAAGAAAAATAAGCCACACTGGGATTTAGATTGGTTTAATTAAACTAGAGTCTTAGTTAAAGATTGTATGGCTAGTTGCCATTCTATCTGTATCTCTCTTGCTATTTATCCATAATTCCTTTTGTGATATTCATGTTTCTTTTTTGTGTGGAACACAGACAACTCCAATTAGAATTTATTTTTCATGTTTGTTAAAGCAGAATCAAGAATGAATATCCTTTAATGATTCATGGGTAAAATGTGGCTCTTTTCAATGCATATGCAGTGATTTTCAGATCAAGTCATATAAAACTGGATTGAGTTTTGTTAGTAAATAAATTACCTGGGAAGTCTGCAAATCTGAGAGCTTTTGGTTTTAGATTTTTTCTTGTTTTTCTAGGGGGAGAGGAGAGCAATCAGGGTTTATTGACTTGCCTAAAGTCACACAACTAATAAGTTTCTAAGATTGGATGTGGACTCAGGTTCGCCTGATTCCAGGGCCAGTGCTCTATCAACTGCACCATCTTGCTGTTCCAACTCTTCAATAAAGAATATCAATTTTTAATATACCCCTTCAGAATATCATAAAGTCAAAATAAGTTTCTTTGTCAAATAGTTTTAGTTTGACTTTGCCTTGCTTGCATAAGATTTTTTATATAGACTTGAAAATTACTTTTTTATTTTAATCTCATCTATACTGGTGAGCTCAGCTATGTAGAGGCAATGACTCCAACTAGATTTGGAGTTAGAAGACTTGGGTTAGCCTCTTATCTCTGATACTCTGTTTTTATGCATAATAACCTTTTACCTCTCTATGATTTTCACTTCCTATATTTCTGTATCTAATTTCTCAAAACTTGAAATTCATCAAAGAGAGAAAATAGTTATTTCTCACATATTTTCATTTCATTTCAAGCAGTTAATTGAAAATGAACCAGTACAAATTACTTCAAAACACTGAATTATTTTAGGAGGACAAGGCTCTCAAAATTAATTCTTAAATTTTTAGGTATTACCAATCTTACTTTGCTTTTAACCCCTGCAAAATATGTGGTGTTGTTGCTCAGTTATATCCAAAGATATACCTGGAGATATTAGAATGGTTTGAAATTTTCTCTCTAACTAATTTTTAAAATGAGGAAACTGAGGCAAGTAGAATTAAACGATTTGTCCAAAGTTACTTAGCTAGTAAATCTCTGAGGCTGGAGTTGAGCTCATCAAGACAACCTAGCTGCCCCATAAATCATATATGGGAAATAAATAAAAATGACTAAATCAGTTCATGGGAGAAAATACCAGCTTTGGCATCAATAATAGCCCTAAATTCAAATGCAACCCTTGTTATTTATCTCCTCTTTAAATATTCGTCCTCTCTTGGCATCAGTTTTCTCATCTACATCATTGAAGGGACTAGATCAAATGTTCTTAAAGACCCATTCCAACCCCAAGAGTCTATCCTGTACTATATAGAATAAAATAGTCTATTTTTCAAAAGTTATTATAAAGAAGCTAAATTCTCTGCTGTTAACTTTTTTAAAAATTCTGGAAAATTACTTTCTGTAAGATACTAGGCATGAAAGGAATCTGTATTTGCTGAACGTTAGGTACCAAATAAAATCTCAATTCCTTTGATAGTCAAATTTCTCTATAATCTAGCTCTAATCTTTGTAGTGTTTATTTTACAAATTCTCTTTCATGTACTTTATACCTCTAGTTACAATGGACTAATCAACATGCCCCAAATATTTCTTAACTTTTACCAACCCAGTACATTTTGCTTATGCCTTTGTCTTGCTCTGGAATTCCTTTCTCCAATTTCTTTTTTTTTTTTTTTTTTAGTCTGGGATCAAGTGACTTGCCCAGAGTCACACAGCTAGGAAGTGTTAAGTATCTGAGACTAGATTTGAACTCTGGACCTCCTGAATTCAGGGCTGGTGCTCTATCCACTGCGCCACCTAGCTGCCCCCTCTCCAATTTCTACCCTCTGAAATTCTGTCTATTCTTGAGGATCCAGCTAAAATACAATTCCTTTCATGAAATCATCTCTGGATCTGTCCTCTCTTCTGGCTTCATATTGAGGCACTAGCAGAGATCCCTATTGCCTCCTTAACCCACTCTCCTTCTGACACACTTGTTATTTTTAAGGATATCAACACTGGCCCAGTACCTTTCTGTTTCCTCACAATCTATATGTCAAACTCAACTAAGTCTTTTGCCCTCCCACATCCAATCAGTTGTCAAGTCCAACAATTTCTACCTTTATCAAATAACATATTCCCCCTTCTGTACCATGACACTGATGCAGGCCCTTATTACCTCATACCTAAAAAACTTTTAATACCCTGCTGGTTGGTCTCCTTGATTCATGTTTTCCTCCCCCTTTAATCCATTCAGCTATCAAAATGATTTTCTTAAAGCATATATGATTCCCCCATCTAATAAACTCTAGTGGCTCCCTGGCACCTTCAGGATCAAACATAAAATTTTCTCTTTGGCTTTTAAAGTTCTTTGCAACCTAGTCTTTCCCACTTTCTTATGCCTTTCCCACTCCACATATTCAGAGATATAGTGACACTGGCCTCTGCACACCATAGTCTATTTTCCCAATTCTTGAATTCTTATTAACTTTAAGGGTTTCACTCTAAGAATACTCCCTTATTTATCTTGTATATACCTTATTTGTATAGTGGTGGAGAGTTCTTAAATTCAGTCCTTAAATTTTTAAGAATTACCAGACTTAGTTTGCTTTTAATTCTTGCAAAGAAAGTGTTGTTACTCAATTGTATGCATTTCTCTGTGAGTCTATTTGGGATTGTCTTGACAGAGATACTGTTTGTATGTTGCTTCTCCCCTTAGATTATGAGTTTGTGAGGGCAGGGTTTATTTTTGCTTTTCTTTATATTCTTATTGCTTAGCATAATGTGCTTAATAAATGCTACTTGACTTCACTTGACTTTCACATTGAGACTTTTATAGAATTTTGCATGTACCATTTCGTACACACTCATTTGAGTAGGATCATAGCATTTGAACCTTAGAGATTTCTTTTTTCCTTTTTTTTTTTTATTCTGAGGCTGGGGGTTAAGTGGCTTGTCCAGGGAAGTGTTAAGTGTCTGAGACCACATTTGAACTCGGGTCCTCCTGAATTCAAGGCTGGTGCTCTATCCACTGTGCCACCTAGCTGCCCTGAACCTTGGAGATTATGAATCCCAAGATTAGTTAAGCAAATAGAAGTCCCCATCTTAAATGGGGACTATACCAATTGTTCTTTGCCTTGTAAATAATAATTACAGAATAATATATAAGTGAATTAATTCTGGAAACAAACTTTGTCTTTAAAAATTTTCAAATAACTAGAAACACTTCTCATGGTCTCTAGGAGCAGGAAGATGGAAATAGAGACTGTTCTAGCATAATCATTTTACTGAGACTAAATCATCTTTTCCCACAACCAAAATCTGTGACTTGGCAGATAGAAAATTGTCAGAATACTGGATCTGTCCATGGGGCTGTGGAACCCAATGTTTTAATCAAAAATAGAATTTGGCATCCATTAATGCTATGGGGGGAGAAGTTTTTAGGGACAAATGAATAGTGTAATGGAAAAAATTTTCTCTATGCATAAAAGAGTGATTCAGAGACTCTACCTCCATGGGGAATACTAAAACTTAGGACTTAATCTCATGGGCTCATTATCAGTAAAAAGAACTTGGCACCACTGTTAGTTTTGCACAGCCATTAAAGCCAATCGACAAAGGGCCATTGCAGGTTTTATATATAGATCTATACTATGCAAACTATAAGTACCAATATAACTGTCAGTTGTTATAATTATCATTATAGTTCTTAGTGTATTGGCACAACTAGTAATCTGTTTCCATTGTGAATCAAACACAAGACTTTGGGAGACAAAGAGAAATGTATTTGGCTTGTTTTAATTCGGTTAAATGTTCAATTTATAGTAGACACGGACTGAGGAAGGAAGAAACAGTGATGTCAGTAAGTAAATCCAAATGGAAATCAAATGTTTAAGATATTGCCTGCCACTAAATCAGAAATATATTTAAACTTTTTATCTGCTTTCTTAACATTAATTTTTTTTAAAAATCCAGTTTTAATCTTACATAAATATCTGGAATAGGGAAGAGAACCAGTTTCTCTGTCCTTATACCGTTATACTTTCAAACCATTGAAAAAAACAAATCTGTTTCATGGTCATATGATCAGAAAGTAAATCATGTCAAACAGGAGCTGCACATTGTAAGAGTTTAGCATAATGTAGACACAAGACCCCCCAAAGATGTCAAATCTCAGTCTACATTGTCAGAGAGGCAGCCCTCACATCATAGAGATAAAGTCTTTTCATTATAAAATGATCAAAGAAAGAATAGACACAGACAGCTATTAATTTGTAGATTAGATGCAGCATACATAGAGGTTCCAGCAATTGACCACTTGGACAGATACTCATTTATCTCCTTTTTCCTATGGAATAGCATTGAAAAAAAGAAAACCTGAAATTTCTGAATTCTTTTTTTTCATTCAGTATTTTATTCCCACAATTACTTGTAAACATAGCTCTCAAAATTCACTTCTGCAAGATTTTGGATTCCAAATTTTTTTCTCTCTTAATCCTTCATCTCTCCCTTCCTGAGGACAGCAAGCAATCTGATATTGTTACTACAAGTACAATCATTTTAAACATATTTCCATATTGGTCATGTTGTGAGAGAAAAAAATAGCAAAAGAGAAAAACCACAAGAAAGGAAAAGGAAACAAAATTTTTAAAAAGATGAAAATAGTATGATTTTATTATGCTTTGATCCGCATTCAGTTTCCATAGTACCCTCTCTCTGGATGAAGATGCCTTTTTCCATCTTCCATTTTCTGTTTTCAATCCATTGGAATTTTCTTGGATCAATATACTGCTGAGAAGACCTATATCTATCAAAGGGAATCATCACATAATCTTGCTATTACTGTGTACAGTGTTCTCTTGCTTCTGCTCACAGCATTTAGAATCAATTTATGTAAATCTTTCAGGCTTTTCTGAAATCAGCCTATTTGTCATTTCTTAAAGAATAATAATATTCCATTACATTCATATACCATAACTTATTCAACCATTCATCAGTTGATGAGTATTCACTCAATTTCTAATTCCTTATAACCACAAAAAATACTGCTACAAACATCTTTACACCCTTGGGTCCTTTCCCTTCTTTTATGATCTCTTTGGGATACAGAGCCAGTAACAACACTGCTGGATCAAAGGGTATGCATAGTAAATTCTGATTTCTTTGGACTGTCTGTCTTCCTAAGAAATATAATTCATAATGAAATTAAAATGTATTCCAAAGGTCCAGAGATCTCCCTCTGAACTTTCATCAGTGTTAGATGATCATTTGCTCTCAAAATTCTCCTCCCCTGACCTTTTTCTTTCCCCCCCCTTTTTTTTTTTTTTGTTAGGAGTCCTCAACTTATGGCAAGTCTTAACAAGCTGGGAAAGCTTTGACTATGGTATTTAGTTTACAACTCAGCCTAGCTAATTTAAGCAGGATCATCATTAGAAGACTGGCTGCCAGGTGTGGAATTTTGTCAGCCACATCAACTTAAGAAAATCATTTGCTAATTAATCAAGCATTTAAACAATAACCAATTAAGCACCTAATTCATACATGCCTGATATTGTGTAAGGTGTTAGAGACATGGAGATAAAAGGCAGTTCCTGTCCTCAAGGAGTTTCTATTCTTTGAGGGCAATAACATGTACATCTATAATTTAGTATACATGAGTACAAGTAAGAGGAGTTTTTTGGGGGGCAAGAGGGAGAGAAATAGCTGGGGAGATAAGGTATTAAATTCTCATGTTCTGTGACAGCAAAAAGAATATCAACATTAAAGCATTATTTAAGAATTAAAGCTGAATTTTTATTTATTTATTTGTTATGAAATTGTTAAAGCTTTGTGGCTAAACGTGCTTGGAAGAGTTGCTGGATTGTAAGATTTCAAGTCAGAAAGATATAAAGAAATGAGAGAGAAAAGAGAAATAGATAAATACATGAGAAATGGAGAGAAAGAGGACAGAAACAGAGAGAGAGACACACACACACAGAGGCAGAGACAGAGACAGAGACATACAGAGACACACAGATACAGAGACAGAAACACAGAGAGAGACAGAGACAGAGAGAGAGAAAGAGAGAGACAGAGAGAGACAGAGAGACAGAGAGAGATAGACAGAGAGAGAGACAGAGACAGAGAGAGATAGACAGAGAGAGAGAGAGAGACAAAGACAAAGACAGAGAGATCTTGACTTTATAAATATCTCCATGACAAAAGTCAATCAAGTTTTCAGTCTCTGGACTTATTCTGATGTCAGGTAAAGGACATTTAATACAACTGGTTCTAAATTTAAATACAAAGTACAAAATATAATTTAGTAGTAAAATACAGATAATCATAATGCTAATAAAATAAGTAAATCCAAGATAAGAGTTCAGTCTCCTTGTAACAGGATTTCAGATTAGGATCCTTTGGGATCTATCACCTTGCCACAGCTTTTAAGTGGCTGTAAATAATAGCACTATTCAATATCGACAAAGTGCTGGTTTCCCATCTATGGAGAAATTAAGTAATTATCCCTAGTACTACTTGTTATTTAGGTACTTTGAATCTGGGTGAATAGAAGTGTCATTTGAACATAAAATGAAAAAAAAATCTTTATCTTTACGTTTTTATAAAGATACCTTTTCATTATGCCTTGGATAAATCCAGCTTTGTGTCAAAGAACTGAACTATAATTTTTTACATATTCATATACAAATGAGCAACTGACTATGAGTGTCCTGGATTTCTCATTCTCTTTATTTGGTTCAAATGTTTCATTCTTAAAGTCAAACAACAGTTTTTCACCTTTTTTCTATCTTCTTCTGAAAAGAATATTTAAAATAAAACATTATATAGATCCTAGAGACTGGTATATGTGAATGAAAATTGTTCTTTTGTCATTTAAATAGAATATCTTCATTTCTCCATTAAGAACACTGATATATAATGTCTTCTTATTTTAAGTCTGTTTGTTCATATGGTGATAGAAATCCCCATTGGGCCTGATTCCAGACTATAGAAATCTCTATCCTAATTCTGCCAATAATACCTATGTTATAACAAGCTCTCATTAGTGCCTGCACATTCCAAGTCTCTCAGGGTATTAATTATTATGTATGCTCTGTCTTTAGCCTGCTCATTTCAATACTTTCACATTTTTTTTTATTAATCATAAAACATAGAAGATTTTAATGATCAGTTAAAACTTTAAAATAAAGGAAACCATCTTTTATTTTCAAAATACTGCTGGCAACTATACAAAATGTTTGAAAATGTAAGCAGTACATAAAAAACTAGGGAAAATGGATAGTTTTATATGAATAATTTCATAATATAATATTGAGTATGCATGATTAATACTGCTATATTGTTATATTGTACTACTGTATGTTATACAAGTGTATGTATATATGGGTGTATATGGGTATATATATATATATATGTAGATAGATAATACTGTTCTATGCCTTATATTTCCTTGCTTGTGCTTATTGAACTAAAATAATTCTTTAAATACTCTTGTTATATGAAGATAGAACAGCATGCATTGAAACATAGTGGAAAAAGAGCTAGCCTCAGTCAGATGTGGATTCAAATTCTACCTCTAATATATGCTGGCAGTGTGACCCTGGACAATGCGCCCGGCTGCTTCCTTCATCTGGGGGTTTCCTACACCAGTGAAATCATAAGTTCCCCTCCCTATTCTATTTCTTCATAATGTTTTCCTTCCAGAGTTCAAGCAATGGCACAATTATATTTTTAATATATTTGTCAGGATATTTATTTATACTTTACCAAAATATTTGTCTAGTCTTATTTGTGAATAGTTTTATTCTTATATGACTAGAATTTATTTTGTGGTCTAATAAATCAATGGAGCATAGAGAATTCTTCCAATGAATGGACAAATGGTGGTTATTAGTTATCTCATCAGCCCAAGATGTGCATTGCAGAACTATTCAGAATGTCCATTCATCATTAAATATAGTCATGTTCTTGATGGCTGCCATTTAATTACCATAAGATTCTTCTAAAAAAACCAATGGATTTGTAGGAATATGAAATCAACTCTTAGCCTTATAACTAAGATATTGTTCTATCTCATGCTGCCAAACAATGATATGCTGCATCAAAATTCACAATTATTTTTAAATGATAATATTCATAAGCATATGTTCTAATAACTTCCTTAAATAGTTGAGTTGTAATTTGTAGGTATCTGATGGGAGTCTAGGGAAAACCGAATGGCAAAATGCAATATGCCAGTTCTATAGACAAATAGCTCATTGCTTTGTATTAATTAGGACTTTCAGGGCTTAAGAGAAGGCAATCTATATAAGGTCTGCTAGTGTTTTTTTTGTTTTTTTGTTTTGTTTTGTTTTGTTTTGTTTTGTTTTGTTTTTCTAAAAAATGATGTTGTGGTTTGCTTACCTATCTTGTATTACAAGATAGTGGTGAGTAAGAGCAGCAGTGCATTACCATCAGAGGCAGTCATTTTCCTGCTGCTTTAAAAAGAAAAAAAAAAAATAATTTTCATTCACATTAAAGTCAATTTCCTGAGTACATTGTCTCCAAGTGGCTGGGTACTTTAGTACATGTCAATCGAAGATCCCCTCATTTCCAGTTCTGGCCCATTTTCCATTGTTGTGGTTACTTGGAAAAAATTTATGCAGATGTGCCAACCAGTTACTTTTTGACATTCAGAGTCCATTGACTTTGGGGTGTTGATGGAATTTTCAGATTCACAACTTCCATAGATCTCTATAGAATCCCTGACCTTTACAGCTTTTTCTCCCTCTTTTTGCAAACCTTGATCTGTTTGATCCATGTAGGAGAGGCTTCCTAGTAATTTCCTTACCAAATTTCACACACACCATCCTTGTAAGCCAGATTAACATTTTGTGAATAAATAAACAGTCTGTGGTTCAGATTGAAGGGTACACATGGGTTACACAACATGTGAATTACCAAGAAATGCAATACTGTACAGTGAAACCTGTTAATTACAGTCTGTAAAGAGACTTTTTTGTGAGCTATTCACACAGATGGCCGCTGCAGGGTATAGCAAAAAAAAAAAAAAAAAAAAAAAAAAAAAAGGGGGGGGGGAACTGCCTCCAAAGGCAGCTTCTTTGTTCCTCAATTTCTTGATTACTGGTATAACCACATAAAAGTATCCTGCAATTTATTTCTTACTGCCTTGTCTCTTGTTCTCATAAAGCATTTTTGTTGATGGTGAGTTTATTCCAGTTACTTAAAAAAAAAAAATAATCTGCCCTTTTCTCCTTGTTTTAGGAATATTCCTGGTTTTCCCTTCCTAAGGGAACATTTTAACATAAGTAGTTCCCAGTAGAATTACTTAGGTGAACTTTCAGGTTCACTCTAAACGAGTCCACTTAGCAGTGGAAAAAATAACATGATTGAACATTAAGCTGTTGAAGAATTAAGATTTTTATTTTAATCTAAACCTGTGACTGCATCTACATATGGAATTTCTTGTCCAAAAACTCTCTATGCTGGTGTAAACAGTTCAGCTCCTCCACTACATCATGATAGAGAGTTTATGAGAGAATAAATGAATTGTCTATGATCACATACATAGCTAAATTGTATTAAAGGAAGGACAAAGACATTCCCATTCTCAGGTTGACCTCTATCTGCTAAACCTCTCTTTTGTTATAACGTCTGCAAAACAGTGATAGGCTATGGGTTTCTATTTAGCACCTTTCTCAGAACTTAGTTGGCTTCACTAAGTGCTTTTTCATCCATTTATTCATCCAGCCATCCATTCATTTATTCATCTATATATGTTGGGCAAGTCACAACCTATTGATGCCTTAGTTTTCTTATATATAAAATAAGAAATCTGCAACCTTGATTTACAGGACATTTGGAATATATTTGAACATAAATCTACATTTATGTTTGGTGATGAGTATAAGGTACATATGTTAATTGTAACCTTTTGTAGAAAGTATTACTTGAAATTTGCTTACAAGTATAATATATGACATTAATCTATTGACCAAGTTGGCCTATGCATTTAAAAACCCTAGTTTCTTTAGAAAGTTCTTTTAATCATTTTCATGCTATTATGTGAAAGATTCAGAACTGAGGGGATCTTGCAGTCTTCTCACTATAGATGGGAAAAATGAGGGATAGAGAAATTAGGAAATTTGCCAAAGCTCACATAGGTCATAAGCAAAAGAATTGGGAGATATATTTATTTTTTTCTTTTAGTTTTAATTTCATCTTTAAAAGTAATTTTTTACCAGATTTTCCCCCTAAATCTTCTAAATCATCTTCTATATCCCCTAAATCTATATATAAATCTTCTATAAATAATTACTAGAAATTTACTAAGCAGGTCATATTCTTTGAAATATCATGAGTAAAATAATAACCTTAACATTAATTTGGCATAAATGTGTATTCATCCTGAAAGAGTGATTATATTCAAAGATCTGTCACATGTTTATTAATCAATAGATGGGTTATTTATAATTTTCTAAATTCAACATCTTCTCTAGATTATGCAATGGTTCTCCATGAAGTCTCTGGCTACAATTAGAATTATAATTACACAAGTAAAACAGAGAGAAAAAAACAGTACAAAAGAAAATCATTGACTAGATATGCAAATGAATTGTGTGTTATTCCTTTTCTCAGTAATTTGGTTCAAACTATGACATTTTCAAAACACTACCTTTTGAAATGCATAATTTTACATAAAGAATCCTTTGTGTAGGGACCAAATGAAATAGAAATTCCCTATGGATAGTAAAGTTCTCCTGATGCTGCTATTTGCAGATGGTACTGTGCTAATCACATCAAGACCCAAAATCACACACTATCAGAATTAAAAGGGTCTTCCAGGGCACTCTAAAATCACCTATACCTTAAAAAGTATCTCAACTACAATAACCAATTAGCTAGTAATAACCAATAGGTAATAATCAAGCATTAGCTCATTAGCTCTAGAAATGGCCATTTATGAAATTTTTAAAGGTTTCAAAGTGCTTTCCAGAAGTGGGTGGTATTATGATAGTGGTAAGCACTAAATTTTGAATCAGATGAGAAAATTCCAGACCCTTGTTCTGCTACTTGCAACTTGTGGACCTTGCTAAACAAGTCATTTAATCTTATCTTGTAAAACTCTGTTTCATTTAGCCTTTGTAGATCTCAGTTTTCCCATATCCAAAATGAAGAAACTAGTCGAGATGACTTTTAAGATCCCTTTCATCTCTAACCATTTCATTCTATGATCTTATGAACCCACTTTGTGTGCTATATTATACAATATCTAACTAGCATAGTGTTTTACATGTAGTTGATGCTTACTACAAATTTTTCAATTCAAGTTTTATATTAAAAATGATGTCCTATATCTTGCTGCATGGAGGAAATTTGAAACTCCTTGGAAAAATGTTAATGTACAGATTGTGACTGTAGTAGCTTTTGAATTGTTTTTTTTCCCCAAGTGCCACCATTTTAACTAGCTAAAATGTCTACCATCCATCAAGAAGTTAATTCCATTTGCTTTTAAACCATTTCTCATTACTGAAACACTTGAATGTTGGGTGTCCTAATTAATAGCTATTTTATACTCCAGGCACTTGAATCATTTGCCAGGGTTATAATCACATACCTACCTAAAGACTCGAGATCTCAGACAATGGGTCCTTCAAGCTATCAGCTTCAGCTAAAACTCTTAGTGACACAGACTTTCTGGCTCTGATTTACTTGCTGAACCCTTCTCTGGAGGACTGCCCATTTGGAGACAATACACACTCTCCTGAGGGCAGATTATTTGCTTCAGTTGTTGGCCACATCACCTGAAAGCTGTCATTTGAGCAAAGGGAGACACCTAAGAGGCCCCTTGGAGAAAAAAAAAACAATAACAACCCCCCAAAAATCACAATCAGCCTCTTAAGGTTACATCTGGTGTCTTTCATCCTAGACAAAATTGAGAATCAATTTACACAAGAGTCTTGATTCTGTACTCCTCACTCAGGCAAAGCTCAAGAATAAATGGGGCCTTGCTTACTTAGATCAAGATTGTCCACTCAGGCTTTCAAGACAATTTAAGGAAGGGATTAAAATCTACCTCCTAATACTCTGCAGCTTGCTGATCCAAAAATGGATAGCTATTCCTTAGAGATGTTGTAAAGATTTTTATTATGGTATGGATTAGATTAGATGTCAGATTAGATCTAATCTAAGAGGAGTTTCTGTGACTCCTTAGTATGCTATGAAACTGCTCTTATTTCAAATGGAAATGTCACAGAACTGGAAATATGGGAAAAGAATCTAGTAGCTGCACTGAGTTTTTTGATAACTGGTAGTTGGAAGAGCTATCTTCTTGTTTTCTGGGTTCTGACAAAACAAATGAAACTTTCTAAATAATTCCAGAAATATGCTGATGATGTGCCTCTTGAAATGTTGTATGAATTCTTATTTGGAAGTATGACTCCCCACTCTTTTTTTTTTTGAGTGAGAACTCTAAGATGCTCAGTGATTGTAGAAAAAGCTAATCAGGGAGTAGAAAGTCAGATAACAAATTCAACTCAGCTTATTTTGTTCAGCCTATTAACTAAATATTCTTGATAAGAATTTGTAGCTTGTTGAATAATTGATTTTAAATGGCATTATAAAGTTATTTTTTCATATTTCATTAGGAGATTGTCTCATCTTACCTTTGTGTACAGAATCTTAATCCATGACAATATCATAAGGGAAAAGATTCATGGTGATCATCTAGTTCAGTTCTTAAACCTATTTTATCCATTATGAACCTCTTTGGAGGTCTACTAAAGGTAATAGACCCTTTCTCAGTTTTTTAAATGTTTAAAATAAAATAAAATACCTGGACAAAGGAAAATATCAAAATATTTTTTTAAATCAAATTCATGGGCCACAGGTTATGAATTCCTAATCTAGCCCAAGCATTTTTACATGTAAAGAAAATGGAGATAAAAAAGATAACATTAGAATTTGGCAAACATAACAAATAAATTTGAATACTGTATGCAAGATTCTGGAATAGGATAATTTGATTTTCAGTGCCTCTTAATTTGTCCTCTTTAGAATTGTCCTATATTTCTTAATTCTTAATGTACTCTTAAAATTAAAAACGTATACAAGAACATGAAAAAGTATATTGTAATAAATGGGTATCAGGCCATCATATATATTACATTAATCCTAGATTAATGTCCCACCTCTGAGACTCTGTATCCATACACAAATCACATAAGTTCTCAGTGCCTTAGGCAAATAAGTCATAAAAGAGTTGCCAATCAGCACTGATTTAAAAAAAAAAAAAAAAAGTTTCCATCAGCCTACATATATAATATAGTATTCAATTTAGGAAGTAGAATAACAAATTGTAGTGCATCTACTAGAGGAAGGTCAGTAGGATGGCAAATGAATTGAAAACTATATACATATATCCCACTGATTGAAGGAACAAGGGATGTTAAAGGAGAAAATGCAAGTTTCTTGAAGGCTGTTATGTAGAAGAGAGATTAGAGTTGTTTTACTTAAACTCTTTTGGGAAGCCAGGAAGAAGGTGGTGTATTCAATAGAACACAAGACTTAAATTCAAATTTTGCCTCAGACACTTCCTAGTTGTATGGCCTATTATAACTAGGATAAAATATATATCACTTAACTTGATGACCCAGTTTTCCAAATTGTAAAATAAAAATAACAATGGAATTCACCTAGCAGGGTTCTTGTGAGGATAAAATAATAAATACAATATTACCTGATATATATCAGTTGCTATATAAATCCTTGTTTCCTTTTCCGCAGTGAATGGAAATTTAGTTTCAACATAATAGGAAAATTTCCAGGAATTAGAGTTGTTCAAAAGAAGAATGATCTGTCTCTGATGATAGAGTTCTCCATCTCTAGAAGGCAAGGTGAAAACTTGTCAAGTATACTGTAAATGGGATTCTTATTTGGGCAATTTGACTAGATGATCTCCAGATCCTTTACAACTCTGAAGTTTTCTGATTCTGGGGGAGTTCTTTAAGTCACAACTCCAAATTCTACCCTCCATTTACACAGTAATTTCTAATATAAAAATAAGTTGAAGGGATTTTCTAGTACTGGTATAGAAACTAACAAGATTTCCATCTGTTTTAGTCCCCTCAGGCCAAGAAAGGAAAAAAAAAGAAAGAAAGAAGAGAAAAGGAGGAAGAAGAAGAAAGATAAGTAAAGGGGATAGGGGTCTGTGGTTGGTGTTATTTTGGCATAGAAATTCCTTGGAGACCTAGTTGCTTCTAAGGAAATGGGAAAGAGGGGGAAAGTGAAGAGGAGTAGTATAAATAAAAAGGCATTATTTCATGAGTCATGACCAAAGAAGTGCTAGCCTCTTTCTATATATGTCATTGCTGCGATCACACTCATCAGAAGGAAGTGTGAAGTTTTAGAATTTGCTTTGCTTTAAATGAATTTGTAGGAAATGAAAAGAAAGAAGAAATTCAGATGAGTAAAATAAACATGATTTATTATTTGATATTTGGAAACCCCAAATTGTCATTTCATGATGATCATGATAATTAATTTGCTTATATAATTCATATGCCATTTTAATATTTACAAAGTACATATTTCCCAATTCTAGGAATTGCTGGAATTAGTCTAGAGTTTAGCTATTTGAAGGCCCCAGGTTGTTTGTTCAACCAATGGCATTATTCTCTTCTTAATTCAATTAAAATTGGTGTTCACACTTCATAACAGGATCCCAACATAGACTCATCTTTAGAGTTAGTTTGACACCTCATTAGCATCTTGTGATTACCTGGGGGGAGTGGAGATTCTCTATCTCACATATTAACCTAATTTTAAAAAAAGGTGTCAAAGCTTGGTATTTCTAGGAGAAAGGGAAACAAATCAAGAATAATCGTTTTGAAAAGTTGAAAGACATATTTTAGGATGGCATGATGAAACAGGAGATTAAAGAGGAAGAAAAAAGCTTTTTTTAAAAAGAACATAACCAAAAGCTTGTATTTTAGTCTTATTTCTACCATAAAACTAGCTATGTGATCTCAGACCAGATATGTACACTATATAGTCCTCAATTTCACCTTTCAGAAATTGAGAGTTAAATTAAATATTCTCTTAACTTGCTATGAAATTCTAACATTCTATGATAGTTTGACCACAATCCCTCTGATTATTCTAGCATATTACCCCCAAAAGTTAGGATGAGCTTTTTTTTTGTTTCTTGCTAGACCAATATTCTTAAAAATTAGGAGAAATGTGTCCTCATGATCTTAAGATCTATTGAGTTCTTATAATTTTTTGATCAAATTCTTATATAACCATAATAATATTAATTTTATTTCCCCTAAAATGTATCATTCTACAAATTTCTCTATTTCTGGTAATGATAAAATTTCTCCCACCTTTTACCCTTGTTAAAGACCTAATTTTCTTTTTCTTAGACTATTAGTCTAAGACAATAGACAAGTCTATTAATTGATTACCATATCTCTAATCTTTCTTTTCTCTTATCCATCCTGCACCAAATCACTCTCCTTCAAACATCATATTACTATTATATCACCATTATTATTTCTATTTGGGATTTTTCAATGATTCCCTATTATAACTAGGATAAAGTATAAAATCATCAGCATGATTTTTACAAACTTTTTCAGTGTTTCCCATATCATATTACTGCCTCTTGAATGTAGCCATGTTCTAGTTATACTAGCTTCCTAACAATTTTCCCTAAGTTACATCACATTTTCACCTATATTTCTTTTGCACAAATATTCCCTCCTTGTCTCTTGTTCTGGTGTCATTTTTAATAGGTGACCATTAATAGCTAGGTGAATCAGAAAGGTTTTCATATCTGAGAGAGATGTACATTGTATCTTCCCAGGAGATTTAAGCTCCTAAGGGCAGAAATTACTGCTTGTTTTGTCTTGGAATAGGCTTTGCATATAGTGGATGCTTAATAAATGTTTTTTTGAATTCAATTTGTTGAGTAAATTCTAAAGTGAAATGATTGTTGAACTGCTATAGTGTAGCTAAGTGGTAATTATCTTAATCTCTGCCACTTTGATTCCTGGTGATTCAATTTCAATGACTTAAATTTTTTTGTTAAAGTCTCTTTAATGTTACTTTCCTCTCTCCATTTCTGATGTAACATACATTTGTTTGTTTCTTTATGTACAATTCACCTCATTGCTTATTTCCTTAGTCCATAAATAATGTCATTTTTCTTTTTTCCTCTTGCTTTCCAAAGGATTACTCTCACTCTCTGAAATTCAAGTAAGATTAAAGAAGTGGAATGTTACTTTCTAATCATTAATATGAATACAGGAGTGTGTGCATTATAAAAATAATGGCTCCATTGCACATAATCAAAACTAGTATCAGGGTAGCAGCTATATGGCACAATGGATAGAGCGCCAGCCCTGAAGTCAGGAGAACCTGAGCTCAAATCTGGCCTCAGACACTGAACACTTCCTAACTGTGTGACTCTGGACAAGTCATTTGATCCCCAATGGCTCAGGAAAAAAAAAAAAATTGTATCAGTTTTCATAAACAAAAAGATGGGAGCAAAATTAAATGAGGTGTCATCAGAATGCTAGATAAATAGTTTAAAAGTTATTCTTAAGGGTTCTTTCCTGGCTAAAGGGCCAACATGTATCTTGAGGAAAGTTGGTACATATAAAAAAATCCATAAGGAACCAACATTCAAATTCAACTAATAATTTATATCTATAGACCTCCAGTAAGCTGCAGTGGGGTATGTTAACTTTCCATGTCCAGTCTCCTTATATTTGTATTATTTGAAGACAAGCCATACTACAAAAAGGGCATTAGCAATACAAAAAACATTTTTATTATTTATAAAGATGATATGAAAAGTATGCATTTGATTGCAAAATGGATGTATTAGCTAATAGAACACTTAAGCACTCCTGCTGTTCTATCATGAACTTCTCTAGAAGCCACATAATTACAAAATCAGTTGAGGCTTGAATCTTAGAGCTGCCCATTGCAGAGTATAAAGGACATAATTTTAACTCCACTAAAGTAACTGCCTCTTTCTACCACTAAATGCATTTGTAATAATGTTCTTTTCACTGTAATCTAGGTGCCCAATCTCAGGAAAGACAGATTTTTCGATAGTCCCAAATCAATTCTTCCTTCATCGTATATTTACTCTTTGACATACATATATCATCTCTGGTCTGTCTACAAAAATGTCCATCTGTAAGGATGGCATTCTTCCCATTTAGAAATCATTTTTGCTTCATTTCATTAAGACATAGATTTTAAATAAGATTGGATTTAGCTGGACATTGGATTTAGTAGGATGGGGGAGGGCAAGAAAAATCACAACCTCACTACCAGGAATGTGTACCATTTGAGATTACAGGCAATAATATTAATTTTTTTGGAAATGCAGCTTCTACATTATCAATGTGTTATATAGATTTTTCTTTTTAAAAGATCAGGAAAATGCTATTTATTCTTTGGAAGTTTAAGCTTTCATACTTCATAAAGACTGTTAAAATTTCATCAGGGTTTCAGGGTACACTGTATTGTGAACCCCAAAGCAGCTACAAGTCTAGAAAGTATAAAAATATATGTAATCCAATGTTCCTTTTTATCTTACATGAAAGTTCCTGTAATCATCTCCATGAATGTTACTATGTTTTAGTCTTCAAAACACTGAAACATGTAAACAGTTTAGGAATTCTATCAAAGTAAGGCTCCCAAAATGCTTGCACACACATAAAAAAAATTGATAGGGGAAAATCAGTAGGCCAATAAGAATTTATTAAGTATATTAAACATTGAAAAAAATCAACTTTAATCATATCATGAAGCTCTTCTCCATTATTATAATGACAAAAATTTGAAATCCTCTGACATGTGGCAAGAAAAGATTCTCCTTTCAAGCAATTTTAATTGCAAAACTTGAATATATTTACATCTTACATCTAATTTTTTTTCTTTTCCACAAGATACCTTAAAGAAAAGAAAATACATCATGTTTTAGAAGGGCACATTATTTACAAGCATATATTATTATATTAGAAAACATCTGTTCTGAATTTTGCAGCATGTTAAGCATATTTTTATCTTAGTATTCCCAAAGTAGACCTGATTACTAAGATGAAGCCACCTATTATTTTTATATTTCCTACTACCCAAGCCAGGAAGACATCTTTGGTATTCTTGAAACACTCTTCCATTAGTGGAATATCAGTTTTAACTAAAATAAAAGTTGCATTAAAAACAGCAGGAAAACTGACCCCCTTCCCACCTCCTGCCCCTCTGCCTCAGGTCATTCCCCACAGTGGAAATGAAAGCTTATATAATAAGATCTGTGTCCTACACAGCAGTTGTTAGCTGTTTGTAGCTAATTAGTTACTCAAAGGAAACCATAATAATTTTCAACAGTGCCCCAAAATGTTTAGATTGACTTTTCTGTTTACAGTATCTTACTGGAAAAGGTGTAGTAAATCAGCAGGGTTATGGAAAAATCTTTAATGACGTTAATATGCTTTAGGAGCTCCATTAAAAATGTGGCTAGATAATATTTGTACATCAACTTGGCTTATGCTTTTAAAAGAAAATGTTTTAGCATACACTTAAGTGATTTCCCCTAATAAAGAGTGGGTGGAGTGGAAAGATAAGTCAATTTTGAGCTCAAAGTTTTCATTTACTGGAGTGAATAGTGTTCTCCCTTTCTTCTCCCATCAACACTTTTTAATTTATTAGAAAATTGAGAATTGAAAAATAACTCAAATTTATTGCTATAGCTGTCCCCTAAATGACAGAATTTCTCTCCTCATATCTTTATATAAATTGTGTTTTCATGGTGGCAATTTTGGAAATCAATTGTGGAAAAAGTACACCAAAGTATTCAAAACCATTAAGAAATCTTTATTGTTATTATTATTTAAAATAGTAGCTTAATCCTTCTGTGATTGAATGATATCAGGGAGGTAAAGAAAAAAAAAAAAAAGAGTTGTTTGGGATTCAGTTTCCACATCAATAAAACGAAAGTGAGAAGTCTTGTGCTTGCTATCTCTAAGTCTCTGATTCTATGCAGTTATAAATCAGGATATTCTAGGCTCAAGTTTGATCTCTGCCCCAGGCATCCCAATTACAGATGAGATGAAAAAAGCATTTCTATACTGGGATTTCCCTGTCTTGATGAAAACTGGAAGTTCCCTACACTAATGAAAGCATGGGTCTTCTGTCTGCCCCCAAGTACATTTTAGTTAGCATTCTAGATGAGTGTCTAATTAATACATTGTGAAGAGTACTCCATGCTTTTATCCAATTTTATTGCAGAACTTTTTGACTAGTATGTGTGTTTCTTTTTGAGAAGCATAAACACAAAGTAATATCCAGAAATTAATGGTAGCTACAAAGAGTATAAGAACCTATGAACACAATATTCTTACATGATTCCCATTCCTTCATTCTTCTCCCCATTACCTTCCAAAACCTCTTAAAAAGAAGAGAAAACATAATTAGTAAAAAAAAAAAAAAAAAAAAAAAAAGGTTCCACATAAAAGGCAATGCCAAACAGATTGTCTGACAATGGAAAGAATATCAATTTTCCAGACACTGATATAACTTAATTATACAAAAGCAGCAGGAAGACTGGAAAAGAAATACAGCAACATGAGCTCTGTTGAGGTAATTTTGTTCCTTTTGTTCCTTTTTATTTAAAATTTTTAAAAAATATATTTCTTATCTAAGAATTTAGGAAACTAAAGAAGGCCAGAGTGAAGTTTTCCCAAGGATTATTATAATACACTAGTATTTTTACTGTTTTGTGTGATTACTATTATTGTCCCTGAAGAACATAGCAGGTATGTTGGGAGATATACAGGGTATGTCTAAAAAGTGATGTGGACTGATTTGGAGAGAAACAACTATAATAGAATAGATCCTTGTAATGTTCACCTTTCCCAGTTCACCATATACCCTAGAATCTCAGGGGTAAAATGTTCTGGCTGAGTGTTGTCCATTTTAGAATAGTCATCCTGAGAGACTGGGCACTCATTCCAGTGATACTGTCATTTTAATGAAACTTTCCTGCTCCCTTGAAATTTAAACTCCCTTCTATGGCTCTTTTATTTGATAGTAGATTTGAAAAATTTGTAAATATCCAAAGCATTTAGAACCCTTTTTCTTGCTTAAAGTGGGAGAAGGAACAAGTTGTGTAATACTATTTAGGATGGGGGGGGGGGAGGCGGATAGTGGTGGAGAGAGTATATACCTGTGTTTTCATTGGCACAAGGAATTCTTGGTGAGGAAATTCCCTCTTATAGTTTTAGACAATTGCCTGTGGCACTGAGAGATTAAGCTACTTGCCAGCTGTGGCAAAGTCAGTATGTATCAGAAGCATAACTTGGACCCAGGTCATCATGACCTTGAGACCAGCCTTCTATCCACTTATTCAACATTGCCTTTCCATCTATTTAAAACAACATAATTTGGAAGTAGAACTAGAAATTCAGGTGACTGATTTATGCAAGTGTGTGGGGCCTTTGATCTAAAATCTGGTAGCAATGTTTTATGATTTTTCTTTTGTAAATAATTAGTATCTCACCCAATTCAATTCAATGCTTATTTATTAAGCACTCTGCTGGCTACTTTGGGAGGTAATAGGATTTCAAAGACCCAACACTGAACTTTTATCTCTTATACTTTACTAGGGGGGAAACAACATATACAGAGATAAATAAGTAAAAAAAATATAAACCTAGGCTATTAACAAGGGAAGGTAGATTTGTTTCTTCTTGGATAGTCTATGGATTTGGTCTTATAGGTTGAGGGTGAAAACACTAGAGATTCACATTAAGCTTGTATCATAAAGTCATTTATGTTTCCAGTTCTCCAAATCAATGTGAATAATAAACTATTTGTAATTTTTTTAAGCTCAGGATTAGGTCATAGGATTTGGAGGTAGAAGAGACTTTAAATGCGATTGAACCAACCACATAATATTACAGAAAAAAAAAAAAAAGAATCTTTGGGAGGAAGTGGCTTGCTAGTAAGTATTGAAGGCAAAATAAAAACTTAAATTTAGAGTTGAAAGCAATACTGCAGATGCCCCAAAATAAAAGAAGGATAGATCAGGAACCAGAATACACCTCAGATGTTATCTAATCAAACTCTCTTCATTTTACTAAAAAGGAAATAGACCCAGAGAAGTTAATTGCTTTGGAATAGGTCACATGGGTTGTAACTAGCAGAACTGGTACTCCCAAACTGGTTTTGTCTATACATCCCATACAATACTTGCTCCCTATTTGTTTGGTTCAGAAATGTACATGAATTCATGTGTGTAGAGTTTGGATTGCCAAGAATGTAAGGTCTTACTATCTCATAAATATTATTAGGCTCTTCATCTGGAATAATTTTAATAATATTCTCTGAGACTGTGTACTTCATTCTTCATTGAAAAGCAGTCACCTCAAGTGGGAATGTTGCAGCTGTTTAACAGCTGCCCTGCAACACTAAATATCAATTTGAAGACAGGAAACTAGACAGAATAATATATCCAATTAGAATTTCATGGGGAGGTGGGGAAGAATATTAGTAAGCACCTTGATTGGAAATTGTTCAGAAAATTCTCTGATCTTATTTTAGAATGCAAAATGAAGCCCAAGTATATTCTGTGATAAGAAGATGAGAACAATCATGTTTCAAAACTTAAGCAAAGTGATTGTTACTCCCTCAAAGTCCTAATAATATATAGACGGATAGTGATGTCCATAAAGTCTATAAAGGAATGTCCAATATATTTTTGAAAAATCTAAAATATGGTATAACTAGATTTTTATGTATTTGTAACCCAGACACAGTGTATATATGTCCTGCTTTATACATGAAAGATTTCCTGTAAAATGTTTCTCTAGTATATTGAATTTTAATAAATCAAATTATGGGGAGACAGGCAACATGAAATAGAGGAAAGAATGCTGAAGTTGGAATCTGAAGATAGAAGTTTTTCTATTGGCTCTCTGTTGTGTTTTTAAGGAAGACACAATTTTTTTGAATCTTAATTTTCTCATCTACAAAATGAACAGAATAATATTTGCATTGCCTACCTCTGTTTTTTGTGAGGAAAGAACTTTGTAAGCCTTTTAAGATTTAAAGAATGTCTCTGAGTTGTCAGCATCATCATTCTTTTGCCATGATAATTTCAGGGGCAATGCCACATCTTGGGCAAATGTGTTTTCCTGTTTTGTACCTTGCCTAATTTAAATAATCTGACACTCAACTTCCTGCACTCAGGAAGTCCTTCACTATAGTCCTTCACTAAATTTAAGTTTGGTTCCTTTCTTTCTGATAAATACATCATGTTCCAAAAAGAAGTACTTAAGTTAATTCTTCTCTTGATCAACATATTTGTAGATTAAAATAACTTTCATATGAATAAACTCCAAAATTGGTAAACATATGAATAAATATACAAATAAACTCTAATTTTTATGAATATAAAATTTCATTTGTTTTTCCTATTGGAGACACACCTGTGTAGGTAATTTCTGGTAGCTATTGTTTTGGGAGGAGAAAAAAAGATTATTGTCTATGAGAGACATTTAAAAAAAAATCTTTTTTTTTTTTTTTTTTTTTTTTTTTTTTTTAAGTCTGGATTTGATAAGGTGCATTTTTGAGCTTATGTCACTCTAAAACTATTCCATGAATGAAATCTTTGTTGTTTTGTTTTCCTCTCCCTGGTTACTATTTAAATGTTTTAAACAGTGCTATGGCCTTATTGTTCAAAGTAAAATTAGATTTCTCCTCTTCCAAAAATAGAAGGAAATTTGTTATGATGAAGCAGGTTGACCAAGTTTGAATAATTTCTATTACATTTTTTATCAATAGAACAATAAAAACCACAAGTATGCAAAATGATCATTAGTTATTGAATATAATGATAATTCTCTTAATACTATGTTTTCTCAATGCTTTTGTCTCCATGTTTTTTGCTTGTTCTCTATATCTTTTTAGGAATAATTAAAATACCATGTCTGTAACATATTTCTTAATATGTGCTTCTCTCTTGTAATGGCTCTTCTTTGAGTTAACTTTTTTTTAGAGGTCTAGACTTATGAAATCATTAGTATAGGAAAAAAAGTATACTATCATTACAGGTTGAGGAAGTTAAATGACTTGTCCAAAGTCAGATTGCTAAGAAATAGGACATGACATTAGAGGTTCCTGGCTCCAATTTTCAATGATTATCTTATATACCATGTTGCCTTTCTGAGAACTACAGGGAATTCTTATCATACATTATTGTGTACTTTAATTATCTGTGTAATCCCAAATAGACTAAGGGAGGTATTGTTTAATATTTTTATCTTCTCCAGCACCTAGCACAGTGCTCTACGAAGATGGATATATTTATTACAATTCTGTCCAGTTGCATCACAGAATAATATAAACCCTGGTAAATTTAGGGGTATAAAATACCAATGTCTAATTTTAAAATGGCTGGATATTTAAATTTAGTTCCATAAATAACCAGAAGTCTATTTGAAGTTCTATTTCTACTTCAGAATGGCTGCCATATTGTGAAAGGTAGGAGGGAAGATGAGGTAATCATGGGTGGGTGAGTTTAAATGCAGATGTTATTGGGCTCAGCTACTGCCTAGGATATTAAAAGTCTTGCTTCTTTTATGTTATCACTTAAATTGTCTAATTCCATTCAGGTGGAAAAGTAATCCAATTAAATCTTTCGCATGAAAATTTGAAACCTAGAAGAATATTGTCAAGAACTTTCATATTATAACTGTTAGTAGCTATTTCCATGGCTTTCATCTCTTCTAGGCTCCAGGATTCTTTTCTTATTTTTTTTTCTTTTTACCAAAAAGCCTTCTTTCTGTCCTCTGAATTCATTTTCAGAAATTGTGCCTATGAAGTTAGAAAAAGCTAGAAGCCCAAAGTAAAAGCCTGTAGGCATTGTTTCACAGAATGATGTGAAAAAAAAAATCACATTTGCTGTTCTATTGATTGAAGGAACAGATGCTCATATAAGTCTGAAAACTGAGATACATTCATACTTTCTCACATAAATAGTAAAGTATTCCAATAGTGTAGCTAATGAGGAACTTAGTCCAAAAAGGTGGGGAGGACAGGAGTATAAGTAACTTGTTGAATTAGTTGTTTCCTTTGTATTGAAAATAGAAAATAAATAAGAGTATTATCTATATTTTTTTAAAAAAGACTGAAAAATGATGTGCCACTGTATAAATAGGTAACATAATTTGCATTATAATTGATAATTCACATTGTTTTACATGCACACATAGAAATTACTGTGTATTTATGAACATTAATTTTAAGATTTCCTTCATTGAAAATTATAAACTATCAAGGGAAAAAAAGTCAGACATTTTTAGGCCTAATTTATGTAATTGTTGCTTAAATAGATAACATATTCCTCTCCTATTTATATGGCACTTTTAACCTCTGTAATTAGTCAGTATATTAAAAAAACAAAAAACAAAAAACTACATTGCAGGTGAGATTATGTTAATACACTTAAAATTAGTTAACAGAAGTTAACTGAATCCTAAACTCTTTCACTGTCCACCACTGCACTGATGCTATTTGTGATGTGTAAATAGGCAGGTAGAAATGAAGTTCTACACAAAAACTCAAATTAAGAATCAAGATTATTGTGTGTAATGTTGAAGTGGTATAAAGTGAACTTTTCTTTTAAGAGAAAACTTTGAATAAGCCTTGCAAAACTCTTTGGAGTCAGGAAACTTCTCATTTTACAACTGTAATTTAAATGTACTTTTTCTTGAGGGAAAAAAAGGTGTTTTATCCCAACGTTTAACATTTGTATTTTTTTTTTCCTTTTTCATTTCAATCTTGTGATCTGTAAAAATGTTATTGAATAACTTTCTATTGTCATTTAAAACATTGACTTACATTTTGCTGTATTTTGTCTTGTTAAAATGGTATTGAAAAAGAAAGGTCTGATGTAAGTAGTTATTTCATAATTTGCCTATGAAACAGTTTTCCCACATAACATTTTATTTACAGACAATAAATTAAATGTCTTTGGGCAGTATCAGTTCATTTATGGTTCCAGGCAGACATATAACAATGTATCTTTTTTTCTCTTTATTTCAGGAAGTTTCCACACCACATGATGCAGTCCTAAAATGAGTTCTAAATCTATCAACAAGCATTTATTAAAGTGCCTAACTGAACAGAAATCTTTGAAATAATTGAGAAATTGATGTAATTTTGAAAATATATGGTTTTTATGTATGTCTTTAAACATGGTATGTTATTCCTAGAACCAAAAATATAAAAGATTATTTGTTTTCTTTTTTAAAAAAATCAGAACTGTTTCTTGGCACCCATTCAACATTTCAAGGGTAAGAAAATATATTTGTGATGGAAACATCCTCAGACAATAGTGCTTCCCAAGATCTTGAGTAAGTTATAGAGCTTAAGACTTCACAGCTTAAGGTTATAAATTTAATTACATTTATGTAGACTTCACTGCTCTGTAAAAAGAGTGCCAATCCCTGAATCTGTATGCTTTTAAAAAGCACTTTGATAACTGTATTTCAGTATATTTGGTTTCTTTATAATTTTACTTATTTTATTTTTAAAACATTATTCAAAAACGGGATCCATAAATTTCATCATTCACCAAAAAAAAGGTTTAAAAAAACCCATGCTCAATAGAAAAAAGTGCTTTGGTAGGGTCAGTTATCAACTCAAAATTTAAAGAAATTAAATTAAATAATTGTGGGGATTCAAATGATATAAATGTAAATTATTATTATTATCATTGTTAAATATAATCTACCAAAGATTTTTTTAAAGTAACCCCTCTAAATATAGGTCAGTTTTGTCTATGAACTTTACATAAAACATTCTTGTCATATCACTAAAAGCAATTTATAAACTCTAACCATAAAACTATATATATGCTAAGTAGCAAAAGTGGTATGACAAAAAGTCCCAGTAATACAGAGAACAAATGAATAATCAGCAATTATTGAACAAGCCATCCCAAAATACTATGCTATTTATATTGGCTTTATTAACTAATATATTTTAAAAATCTGTTCTATACCCATGCCATAAAACACCTATTCATATGTTATAAATATAGAAAATACCTTACATTAATGAGAATGCTATGTTTGATATCACATGGAAAAATGTACTCTGTGTAAAACATAGTACCAACTTAATAGAACACATAGAATAAGATGATAATAATGATAATGATAATGATAATAATAATAATAATAACAATAATAGTGGACATAGCACTTTAAATTTTCCAAAGCACTTTTCATATACCATCTTATTTGATCCAAATACTAACCATATGGAATATAGTTCATTTCAAAATTATTCTCTAAAAAGTTTTATAAAATTGTGCTACTAATTTCATATATTCTTTCTTTTCTTTTTTATCTTTCTCTTTTCCTTCTTCATTTTTCTTCTAGACAAGCTTCCTCATATACAAAGTTGGAACAGGTTTTTGAGATCTTTCTGTTCAACTCACATTTTACAGATGAGAAAATTGAATATCAGAAAGGTTTAAGTAATTTGTCCAAAATTACACACATATATTAGTATCAGGGACAGAATTTGAATATTTTTGAGTTCAGTGCTTCGGTGTTTCTATTAAATTGATAGCCACCATACCAAACCTTCCAAAAAGCATCCACTGTATTACTATTATGAAATTTAGCTAGTTAAAAAAATTCCTCAAATTTACCATGAAAACCTATAAAGATGGCAATAAATTCTGTAGGGAAACAATACAACTTAAATGAAATATTTTTGAATTGTTTATTGTCAATTGGAGAACAAATAGACAGTACTTATTTCCTTTAATTATTCTATTAGCAAAGTATATAAAATATAGTATCCATGCATTTTAATATATTTGAGATTATTAGAATTGCAAAGTTTCCTCTGAGTTCTATGCTGTCTTGGCAACTATTATTTTGGTTTGATTTATTTTTTTTTGGGGGGGGAAAGGTTGTTTTTCTTTTTTTCAAGACATTAATGATGATGATGATAATACTACCAATAATAACATAATAAATTTACAAATAACTTTAAGATTTGAAAATGTTTCATAAATATCTCATTTTAGCTTCACACACACACACACACATACACACACACACACAAACACAAAACCTGGGAGATAAGTTCTATTATCTTTCCTTTTTGACAGATGAGGAAATTAAGGAGACCAGAATTGAATCCAGGTAGTCTGACTCCAAAACCAATGAGTTCTGTTTTGTTTATTTGGTTGTTTTGTTTTGTTTTCCCCATGTCACACTGTTTGCAATTAATTTTAATTCAGCCAGCATTTATTAAGTCCTTACTATGTTCCAGGTAGATGTTCTAGGTAGATTCTGGGGGTATAAAACTGTATCTGCCTGAGAGCAGGGAGATGGTGGGAAGAAACAACAGTACATAAATCCACTTAATATAATGGAATTTCTAAAGAGGAGAGTCTGAATAAATTAGGAAAAGTTTCTTCTAGGTCTCAGCACTTGAGCTTATATTTCCCTGCTTACTTTTTGTGGTCAAGTAAAAAAGAAAAAATGATAAAGGAATAAAGGTGTCCAGTAACAAAGGCATTTTAAAATAACGAATGCAACTGTTTTACTGTTTTAGTTTAATTTTTTTCACTTTAGTGAAATTGAAATCCATTCTTAGCTGTATTACATCCAATACACATTTAAATTAGTCAATTAAAAGTAAAGAAAAGGTTTGACTGTCAAGATATTTGTTTGTTTGTTTATATGTCCAATTCAACAAGCAAATCTTCAATCTAGGTCATGCCATCACAAAGAGGAAGGGATTGGAGCCTGACATTGAGATGCTCTATTTCACACACTTGCCCTCTGGAAGGACTGGCAAAGGCAGTCACTTAAATTAAGTACAGGTCATCAGACAAGATAGCTAATCTATTCCTGAGACAGACAACTTCCACAGCTCAAATCCCCATGGCCTTTAAAGAGATACAATGAACTACTTCTTCCTGTACCTCTGTCAGTTCATGTTAGGCTCCTGCTTTTTTTTTTTTTTTTTAAGTGATATTTCATGTATTCTGTAACTTTCTTGCTCAAAGCAAGGAGAGTGCTTTGGTTTATTTATGACCTGCTAACATTAAGCAAAACAAAATGAGTTCCCATCAGCCTGAAGATAAGAAATAAAACAAAATTATTCTGACATTTTTAGCAAACCAAGCTAAAGGCTTACCAAGTTTAAGGGGGAAAAAATTAAGTAATTAAAAAAAAAAAAAAAAAAGAAGAAAGACATGGATGTATGAATGACCCATTGAAAGTGGTTACCCCGATTCCAGGGTATTTGTGCTACATCTAGTATACCACCATACTAATTTTAACTAAATGAATAGTGTTTTTTTCCCCCCTAATTCTTTGATGTTTCTAGGATTTCTTTGATGTGGGTACTCGCTCCAATAGTATCCATCCATGAGTTCTTAACCTTTGGTATTCTTATTTGTACCCTTCAATAAATCTTCTATATCTATCAAATGTGTTGAGCTATAGCTAATCTTGTAGGTCTTCCTCTAGATGGTTTAACATTATATGAATGCCAGTGAAATAATTGCACTGTCCTTTTATTATTCTTTGCTCTAGCTCCTTAATTTGAAGACATCCTTTTTCTGAAGAGTTGGGATAAACATAGAAAAATGAGAAAACCTCTATTTCTAGGATAATATCCTCTATATGAATAGTTTATTTGAGAAAAATGAAAAAAAACATTTTTGGATAGAGAAGAAATATTTTTAGGTGAGCTAAATATCAGCATTTTAAAAGATGAATGTATATCACTTAAAATATTTATAGAATTCCCCATCTTAAAGAATCCAGTGTGAAAACTAAGATGCTATAAAAGGAAGCTATTTAGGCAATAAGCATTTACTAAGCATAACTACAAGCAAGGGACCTTGCAAAGTGCTGAAGATACAAAAAGCTAGGCAAAAGGCAGTTCTTGTCCTCAGGGAACTCACAGTCTAATGGGTAAGAAAACAGCAAAAAAATAGGAAATAATTAACAGAAGTATTTGAATTAAGAGGGATTAGGAAAGGCTGACTATAGGAGAAGCTGGGACCTAAAGGAAACCAAGCAATAAGGAGGTGGAGATGAGGAGGAAAGAGCATTCCAAGCATGTAGAGCAGACGGACCAAGTGGTTGGAAGTCTAGAAGGAATATTTTGTGGAACACCAAGAAGGTCAGTATCACTGGGGGAAGAATAAGGTATAAGAAGACTGAAATGTGGGAAGCGGCAGGTTATGAAGGATTTTGAATGCCAGAGGATCTTCTAGTTGATCCTGGAAGTGAAAGGGAGCCAGCCCATAGAGCTTATTATGTATTTAGGTGACATGGTCAAAAAGTAATAGGGAAGTTATTTAACCTCTTTGTGCCTCAATTTGCTCCTCCGTAAAATGGGGATAATTAAATCTGTCATTGTGAGGCTCTATCTTAAAGAGCTCTAAAAGCATTAAATCATTTATGTTAGAGATTGCCGTGTATTATTAGTATTGGTCACAGAAATAAGGAACACTTTCTATTTTAACATTTTCATTTTGTTTGCTTATATCAATCATACTTTCATGTTACTTTAAAGTGACAGACCCATTTATGTGTTTGTGACAGACCACTTATATGAAAATTCATAAATCTATGAGACCACTGACACATCTGAGTTGAGTATTTGAATATAGTATTTAGTGTATTTTGAAGAAAGTTAATAAAATATTCAATGCATAAGATTACAACTGGCTTGCCATATAGCTTGTTAATTACACAAAAGCATATCTTGTGTTACAAGTCACCAATCTGAAGGCTCTTAATATTTGCAAGTATGAGGAGACACTGAGATATGATTAACAGTAGTGATCTGTTTACCCAACATCACTCAATTCGGAAAGGAGGGCAAGCTGTATTTGATCTTGTAAATAAAAAATGAGTAGCCTCAGATAGAGAAGAAGCTTTTTAAATAGACCATACAAAAATATTTTCTAATCAAAGAATTCTCAGTTGTGACACTTAGAAGAAATCTGAACTATGAAAATGTTTGCCTGTGTTATGATTGGAAAAAAAATTAATTCTTAAATGACCATTTAAAAAATTCTCCTCTAACATTCATTTTCTAGTTGATCATAAGAAAGGGATAGAAAATCATTGCCCTAGACAAAAAAAAAAAAAAAAAAAAATGTTCTTTGATGTGCTTTGAATACATCCAAAATTAGGTTATAGGAATACTATGTGTTCCAAAATATTTATTACAGATAATCATATGTCAGGCTAAATAGTCTGGTCACATTACAATGACTAGACCCTTGAATTGAACAGAACAAGGTCACCTTATAAATTTTATTCCCAAAAGATTATGGGTCAGTCTGACCCAGGAAGAAATTTAACTCTTCTAAAAGCCATCAATTTATAATTTAAATGTATGGGTCCATGACAGTTGATTTTGCTATGCCCCACAAGACTTCTAATATTTCAGTAGATGTGGGAAAATGACTAAAAACACAAAGAAAAATCTTGTAAAATAAAGATTTTTTTACTTGATATATGAATTGAACTTTTTAAAAGGCATGGTTTGAAAAGAGTCAAACCCCAGATGAAAGGATGGAGAACATGTGTGGCTTTAGTCTTTTCCTTTCACTATAAGTATGTAATTTTTAATTTGAGTCTTAAGATAAGGCCTTCAATATCAGTGAAGTAGCATGGATTGGTAGCTAGAAAGCTGGACTCACATTCAAGAACAACTCAGTTTGCATCTCACTGCTGATAGTCACAAGCTACATGACCACAAATGAATCACTTAATCACCTCAAGCTTCAAACAGTTTTCTAAGGCTGTAAATTATAGGTCATCTTTGATCTGCCTTTAGAGAGAAAAATCAGAGGTCTTGGTGAAGTAACACATTGGAGTCAGCAATTCATTTGATAATTCTTAAAGAAAAACACTTGGAAGTAGATCTAAAAATATACAAAAAAAAAAAAAAAAAATAGAAATCAGCATGAGTTAAAGTTGACCTGCGATCAGGGGATCCTACTTAGATCAGATCTTTCTTTTTATGGGAGAAGAAGTGTCTGTCCTTTCTCTATGATCCATACTTTGAATTTAATTTATGTGGAAAATATCTATTGTGAAAACTCCCTCAATCAATGTTTGTTAAAAGATTCTACAATCATAGATATAGAGTTGGAAAGAATTTCAGAAGCTATATAATTGAACCCTTTCATTTTCTAAGTGAGTAAACTAAAATCTAGTGAGGTTAGATGTTTTACCTAAAGTCATACAGCTATTGAACACCAGAGGTGAGATTGGAACCCAAATCCTCTGGTTTGAGATCTACCTCTCTTTTTAATTGTACCAGATTGTCAGATCTAGAAATTGTAGTCTTAGAGAATTGCTTGGGAAAAATGAGAGGTTAAGAGATTGGTCAGCTAATGAGTATCTTAGGCAGCACTTGAATCTAAGAGTTCTAGACGCTAGACTCTAAGATTCAATCTCTGCAAAGAGGTATCACCTCTTATCAAGTATACCTGAGAAATACTAAATAGCAGTCAGGATTGAACTGAGTTCTCTTGACTATTCCAGTGTCCTTTCTACACAGCCTTAGCACACTGCCTGGCAAAGAGCATATGTTTAGTAAATGTTTGTTGGTCGCTGACTATACCACAATTCCTAATCTATATTATAGATATAGCTGCCCATGGATTGGGAGATACTTGTTTTACTCAGAGCAGCTTGGATGACAAATACTCTCCACCACCAAGAATGAGAGCATTGACTCTCCAAAACTAAGCCAAAACTGGTAAAGATTTTGTTTGTTTCATTTTTATTTTTTTCAAAAGAAAGAGATTTTTCCATAAAAGTAAAATGGAAAGCTGTTGGCTCCTGCTTGGAACATTCCTTCTCACCCATCAACATTGCTCTCTGTTGTCGTGTCTCAAAGTACATGAACTAAATAGTGAAAACTTCTATACCAATTGTGTATTTGCCCCCTTTTAGATCTTTAAAGGTGATAAGTCAACAGAATTCTGGGGGGTTTTTTGAGGTTGCTTCAGTGAACATTCAACGCTGTCGGTGAGTTTGGAATTAAAATGAAAACCATCGACCGTTGATTGTACCCTACAGCTAACCAACATCGTCCTCCTTCCAGGACTTTCACAAGAGACAGAAAACCAAACCAGGACACTCCAGGACTCCTCCAGCCTCTTGTCTTGCCCAGCTTTATTTTTAAAAAGGTCACAATCAACATTCATTGCTGTCGGTGGGTTTAACTATGTGGACAAGCTCACTGAACAATGAATGCAACTGTGGCCCCACTTTATTGCAGTTTCAGGCAAGAGGAATATCATCTATGAAAGACTTCCTGGAACAAAGAAATATTTAATTATTAAATTTTTATTTTGTCCTCAATAGATCTTTTCTAATCTGAATACTAGCAGGTACCTCAAGGATTTTGAAGTTAAGTTTGTATCAACTGTTTGTTATAAAATCTGGGTTGTAATAGGGACCTCAATTTCCCTGCCCTTCTTTGTAGTGAAAAAAAGCAGCCCCTACCTTTTAAAGAAGATAAATTTCCTGTTAATTTTCTGGATTAGGAAATCACTTACATTCGTATTAATACAGAAATTGGTGAGGAGGAGAGGACATGAATAAGACATGTCAATTGCAACACAGAAAAAGAAAACTCATGTTTGGGTAGCTCATGATTCTTTTGTCATATTATGCTTTTATTTTATACTATAGGAAACAATGCAAAGGATATGGGTGACTCAGTTGAACCTAGTCAGAGAGAGCATTATAACATCTCATAAAATCACTCCTTTCCATATCCTTCCTATGATTGGATAGTTTGTAAACAATTTGGCATTCTTCCTATGTAGCTTTAATTTGGTGACTTGTGTGTAATATAACAGTTAAAAGAAGGAGAGAAAATGTATAAATAATATATTCTTTGAGCTATTATAATCCACCTGGCATGTGTACCATGAGATTCTTTTCCCTAATTAAAGCTAACTTGAACATTTATTTTGTTTAGCCCTTTAGATTCCTTTTATATTTTCTGCTGAATTATAATAATGTTCTATTAATTCTGTCATAAGACTCACCTGTTTAAATAAAAATAAAATAAGACATTGTTGTTTCTAGTCATGTACTTCATTCATTCATTTATAAGCATTTATTAAATGTTCACCATGCACAAAGAACTAAGTTAAGGATTAGAGGGAAGATTCAGAATAGTATAATTCTCAAAGTGCTAGAGTAGGAGTGAAGAAGATCTGGATTCAAATTCTACCTCTAATAATTACTAGGTATATAAATATTGACAAGGAGTCTCTGAGGTCATTTATACCTCTAAATCCATGATACTAGGAATTAAATTTTTTTCTGTCCTTCAAGGGCTTTAATATCTAGTAGCAAATTTCTTACAAATACTTATTATGTGTGAAAACTCATGCCAGGTGCTCAGAGGGATAAAGAAATAAATAAGACAGGGTCCCTGCACCAAAGAGTTCATGAAATAGATGTGAATAATATGCTTATGAGTGAAATTAAATATACATGGTGTGTATTGGGAATTGGCATACATACATGCAAACACACACACACATACACACAATTTTGATTGCTACTATCAAAAGCAGATGTTAAATGGTTATCAAGTTTATCTCTTCAGAGATAAAGGTCATGGCAGATAGAATTGTACCAGATGATCATCATCATTGTCATCATTAAAAACATTTATTAAGGATCCAATTGTTTAATGGGGGTACATATTGATCACAAATGAAACTACCCTCCAAGAGCTCACCAGTACAAACTGAAATCTATTTGTTCATTCATTCATGCATTCATTAGATCATCACCTATTGAGAATCACAGTGTGAAGATTTGGGAGATCCGCTCTAGAAGTGTAGCATGGCATAAGCAGATAACTATAACATTTGATTACATGATTAATTTATTAGAGAATTGTAAAACAGTGCTAAGTGAAGTCTAGGAAGGAGTGAAAGAAATCAAGAAAGTTTTCACATGAGATCTGTTAATGTAACTAGAGTCTAAAAGTTTCAGCTAGCAACTTGTAGCCAACATTAAGTAATTAACTCTTAGACAAATGTTTTATAAAAAAGAAAAGAAACCTAAATGCATTTTTACATATTGGATTCAGAAAAGTTTTTGGAATTTTCATTGGCATTATGTGTTAGAGGCATGACTGCTGCTAAAAGATTCCCCACTGACTTAAAAAGACTAAGTTCAAGGAAGACAATAGTAAAATGGAAATGAAGTATACAATATTGTGGAAAGGTGAAACCTCCATGGAATGTGATCTATGTATGGGCCAATGACCATACTTGGCCAGAGTAACAAGGGGAATCAGTCTTCCTCACTGGGTCATGTTTCTGTAGTTTCAATACCAGGCAGCCAATACTTTTGAAGATAATTCCATTGTTCATTGATGGTTTGGAGTTTTGGGGCAACTAGATGGTGCATTAGATAGAGTCATCTAGCTTCAGATACTAGGTATATGATCCTGGGCAAGTCTCATCTGTAAAATGAGCTGGAAAACAAAATGGCAAACTACCCTAGTATCTCAGCCAACTCAAAATAGGGTGAAGACTTGGACGTGACTGAAACAATTGAACAGCTACTACAGAAGGGATGGGGGTTTGAATATAATATCTCCTGTGGTCTTTCAAAGTTGTTGTTAGAGATTAAGTTTGCATCATATAGGATTTGATTTGGTCCATAATGTAATCACAGCAAGGGTGATGTACTTCATAAATATATATTCATTAATTATATCTTATTTTTTTATGCAATCTATACAAAATCTTCAGTCTTAATTAAAGTCTCAATATAAGGTCTAGGCTACTTGAATTGTTGTCAGGGCTTAACACTATTAGGTCCATTTCTGATCTAAATTAGTTCATTACTCCTTACAAAGTTTGTTAGCTCTTCACTCCTGGCAGTGGGGATGGGTGGGGAGAAGTATCACTATATCGATAGTAGATTCAGTGCAGATTTTTGATTAGGCATCTCATAATACCTATGGCTCAAACAATCTATCATCATCAGCTTTTTCAGTATCAAGAATTATAGATATGAGCTATCACAGGCTAGATAGCCTAAGAGAAAAGGTTGAGAAATCAATTTTGTGCAGTATAAGTGAGAAGTTAAAAAGGATTTAAGTGGGTAGTAGCTGTAGAAATGAGGAAAAGTAGAATGTATATACTAAATATTGTGAAGGTAAAAATGATGAGTTTTGACCACTGACTGGATTTGTGGGGTGAATAAGTGTAAACAATCAATGTTGACAATGAGGTGATAAAAATGGAATGCAGATAGGATGGTGGCACTTTTGATTGAAATAGGGATGTAGACTATATTTTTGGGGAAAGATAATGAATGAATTTTTGTTTTGAGTATATTTAGTCTGAGATACCTATGGGACAATCTATTATAAATGTCCAAAAGTCAGTTGTTAATGTGAAGCATGAGCTTAGGAAACAGACTAAAGTTGGATACAGACAAACACACATACATCCAGGAATCACCTGCTTAGGGCCAGTAGAGAGCTTAACCAAATAGGACAATTAGAATGATGATAAAAGGGTACATAAAAAAAGCTTTAGGGTATACTCATACTGGAAAGTCAGTCAGTCAATAAATATTTGTTAAGTACCACTATGTGGTCCCAGAAACTGTGTTAAGGGCCAGGTATTGTGTTAAACTCTGGGAATACAAAGAAATATAAACCAACCACCAAACAAAAAAGTTTCTGCTCTCCAAGAGTTCACAATCTAATGGGGGATACATTTCATAAGCAACTGTGTACAAAAAAAGCTACATACAGGATAAATTGGAAATAATAAACAGAGATTAAACATGAATTTGGGAGGGGTAAGAAAGGCTTCTTGTAGAAAGTGGGATTTTGGCTGGAATTTGAAAACCAGGGAGGCACAGAGGTAGAGAAAAGAAAGGAGATGTTCTATACATCAAGTATAGAAAATGAAAATGCTGGAAGTTTTGTTGCAGGAACAACAAAGAGGCCAGTATTAGTGGATCACTTTTACATGAAGAAGTATAAGAAGACTGGAAAAGTCGTGGGAAAGGCAAGTATAGAGGAATTTTGAACATCAAACAGAAAAATTTGCATTTAAACCTGAAAGTGAGGATGAGCCATTGAAGTTTATTGAGTGGGTGACATAGTCAGACCCCTCTGCAGTCTATCCAGTCAGAAATATCAGAGATTTAGCAGTTGGAGATTAGAGACCGGATGTCAGCACAGAGGTGAGGGGTGGATAAATAGATTTGAGAATCATCAACATAAAGATAATCATGAAATACATAAGAGCTGATGAGATTATTAAGTGAAATAACATAAAAAAAAGTCCCAGGTCAGAGTTCTATGGAATTATTAGCCAACATTACCTGGTGGAAGATTGAACAAATTAAAAATGAAATGCCATCAGATTTCTGGGAAGAGAACCTAAACAGAAGAGAACTTGATCAAAGTATTAAAGTCTTCATGGAAGTCAAGAAGGATATGGGATTGAGAAAATGTCATTAGACTGAAAATTAAGTGACCATTATTAACTTTGGAAAGGGAAGTATAGGTTGAAAGAATAGTTCAGAAGTCAGATGGTGAAATTAGAGAGTAAAGGGAAAGGAAATGTAGGAGTGCATTTGTTCTTTTAGTTGTTGTTGTTTTTTTTTTTTTTTTTTTTTTTTTTTTTTTTTTTTTTAAGTAGCTTAGCCACAAAAGAGAAGACAGATATAAGATGATAGTTAGCAGGGATGAACACATGATTTCTTAAGAATGGGGCAGACATAGTATGCTTATAGGCATTAAGAAAGCAGTCAGTAGACAAAGAAGATAAATGAAAGATTACGGATGATAGAAGGGACAATCTGTTGGAGAAGACAGGATGAAGTGGTATTGCTTGTACATGCAGAGAAGTTTGCCTTGGCAAGAAAAGATCATTGTTTAATCTTCAGTCATGTCTGACTATTCATAGCACCATTTGGAACTTTCATGGCAAAGATACTGAAGTGGTTTGCCATTTTCTCCTCCATCTCATTTTACAAATTAGGAAATGAAATAGATTAAGTGACTTAATTGGAACTCAGTTCTTCCTGACTCCAAGCCCACAACACTATCCACTAAGCTACCTAGATGTTTTGGCAAGGAAAAAAAAGTGCCTCATTCTGTAAGACTGGGATGAAGGAAGAGTTCTTGTTAAACAGAATCTGGATTAAAGAAGGAAGAGGGAATTGTTAGTAAAGGCTTCAATTTTTTTTTTCAGTAAAATTTGTTAAAGTCCTCTTTTGAGAGGAGAGGAAAAGAGAAAGACATGGAAGATTTGAGAAGAATTGAAAAGATTTTTTAAATTTTTTTTAATAGGGTTTTTTTAGCAGATATATCCATGGGTAATTTTACAGCATTGACAGTTGCCAAACCTTTTGTTCTAATTTTTCCCCTCCTCCCCCCCCCCCAGATGGCAGGTTTATCAATACATGTTAAATATGTTAAAGCATAAATTAAATACAATATATGTATACATGTCCAAACAGTTGTTTTGCTGTACAAAAAGAATCGAACTTTGAAATAGTGTACAATTAGCCTGTGAATAAAATAAATAAAATAAAAATAAATAAAAATGAAATAAAAAATGCAGGCAGACTAAAATAGAAGGATTGGGAATTCTATGTAGTGGTTCATAGTCATCTCCCAGAGTTCTTTCGCTGAGTATAGCTGGTTCAGTTCATTACTGCTCTATTGGAATTGATTTGGTTCATCTCATTGTTGAAGAGGGCCACATCCATCAGAATTGATCATCATATAGTATTGTTGTTGAAGTATATAATTAACTCTTCGTCCTGCTCATTTCACTCAGCATCAGTTCATGGAAGTCTCTCCAGGTCTTTCTGAAATCATCCTGTCAGTCATTTCTTACAGAACAATAATATTCCATAATATTCATATACCACAATTTATTCAGCCATTCTCCAATTGATGGGCATCCACGTAGTTTCCAGTTTCTGGCCACTACAAAGAGGGCTGTCACAAACATTCTTGCACATACAGGTCCCTTTCCCTTTTTTAAGATCTCTTTGGGATATAAGCCCAGTAGTAATACTGCTGGGTCAAAGGATATACACAGTTTGATAATGTTTTGAGCATAGTTTCAAATCATTCTCCAGAATGGCTGGATATATTTGCAACTCCACCAACAATGTATCAGTGTCCCTGTTTTCCCACAATATTCCAACATTGTGTATTATTCTTCCCTGTCATTCTAGCCAATCTGACAGGTGTGTAGTGGAAAAGTTGTCTTAATTTGTATTTCTCTAATTAATTATGACTTGGAGCGTCTTTCCATATGGCCAGAAATAGTTTCAATTTCTTCATCTGAGAATTGTCTGTTCATGTCTTTGACCATTTATCAATTGGAGAATGGCTTGATTTTTTATAAATTAGAGTCAATTCTCTATATATTTTAGAAATGAGGCCTTTATCAGAACCTTTGATTGTAAAAATGTTTTCCCAGTTTATTGTTTCCATTCTAATCTTATCTGCATTAGTTTTGTTTGTACAAAAACTTTTCAATTTGATATAATCAAAGTTTTCTACTTTGTGATCAATAATGACCTCCAGTTCTTCTTTGCACATAAATTCATTCCTCTTCCATAGGTCTGAGAGGTAAATTATCCTATTTTGACCTGATTTTGGTGTACGGTCTTAAGTCTGGGTCAATGCCTAGTTTCTGCCATATTAATTTCCAATTTTCCAAGCAATTTTTGTCAAACATTGAAAGGAATTGAAAAGATTTGAAAGACCTGCTGTGGTGATTGGGCTGGTGAGTTAATTAATAAAATTATTTTGCAACAATGAAGCTCAGTTTAGATTTTGTAATATAAATTGGTAGTGGACTCAGTAAGCACAGTTTTGTGACTCCAATTTCATGCAGTAGTGCATGTAAAGGAGCAAAGGCAGCAGAGGTTGGGGGGTGATCCAAAATAAATAAATAAATAGATAATTGGACAAAATACTCAAGAGAAGAGGGCAGTATAGATTTTAACTGGCTAATCAACTAGCCAATATAGGAAAGGTAGGAAAGTATAGCTAGTTTTGAGTGATGGCCTGGAAAAGAACTGAGGGATCAAATTATTGGAAGTCACAATATGGACAAAGGACAGAATTTGGAGTCATAAGGCAGAAGAGAAGGTAGAATAACTATGATTAAACAAAGGAATATCAGAGATTATGAATATAGGAGTGGTGTGTTTGTGGATTATGGAGAGATCAGGGCTATAACCCTTTTTGTGTATGGCTAAGGTGAGATAAAAGAGTAGGTTTTCTAGAGTAAGTTGAGGAATTATAAGGTTAAGGTATTTGAAGGAGTATCAATAGAAATATTGGATTTTTTTTGATCCTTTTTAGCACTGGCTACATTTTTATTCATTCTCTAATTCACTGATTAAAATGAGGAAGTTGGAATGTGCTTTACTTTCCATCACCATTTTTTTCTTTCTTTCTTTCTTAATTATCCTTCCTTCCTTCCTTCCTTCCTTCCTTCCTTCCTTCCTTCCTTCCTTCCTTCCTTCCTTCCTTCCTTCCTTCCTTCCTTCCTTCCTTCTTTCCCTCCAAGGAATAGGTATTCCAGAAAGCACAGTACAATGATTGTTACTTTTAATGGGAAAATGTCAGAGTTGGAATAAAGGGAACAGGGATAAGAGATCAGGAAGGAGGAGATAAGGAACAGCTCTAAATGATTATTTCAAGGGTTTCAGAATTCCTGGGATGGGAAGAGTATATGATGAAAAAGGAGAATCACTGGAAAATGAGTTTAAGTAGATTTTCAATGTCTTTTAACTTTAGGGTGGGGTCCTCTCAGGGCCTTAGTTAGCTTATTTGAGTGGACAGAAATTTTGAAATTAAAAAAAAAAAAAATGACACCATTCTCTTTTCCACTAAGGCAGGAGAAAAAGCTGGAGACTTGATGGAATGGCCTTTATCTTCTTCCTTTTTAGTGAGGAATCTGATAGTTCAGTGTTATGGTATTTGTCCTCTTTTAGAAGAAGGCAGAAGAGCAAAAAGGACATCTGGTATGATATGGAAGATGATTTGACAAGGGAGCCTGAGAAGAGACAGAAAGACAAATAGGATTATAATCAAGGAAAAAAATGTCAGAGGAAAAAAAAAGTATCGAGGAGGAGAGCATGGTCAATAGTATCAAATGCTTAGGAGGATTCAAGAAGGATGAGAAAGAATAAATGGATATTTGACATTTTGGGGATCAAAAAGTCATTTGTAACTTTGAAAAAAGCAATTTCAATTGATTGATAAGGTTAGAAGTCTAATTATTAGGTTTAGAAGAGAATGAAAGGAGAATAAGTAGAACCAATAAGTGAAGACAGTTTGTTTTATTTTGTTTTTTTCTCAGAGTTTAGTTGAGAAAGGGAAAATGTACTACTATAAATGGCTCATTTAGCTCAATTTATGAATTCCATTTCTTGTAACTTTGTTAATCCAAACCCCTGGGTGTTTCCATTTACAGTAGCATTTTAAATGCTACCCTAAAGATACAAGCACAACTGTATTGGCAAGAAAAGGGACTTTGTTTTTGGGTACCAAATTTAAAGGATACTTTTAAATCTGTAGCTCTTCAGCAGCATAATGGCCATCACAAAGGATCAATCTAAGACTTGAGTTTCCATTCACCCTATTAAGATTCAGAGGGACCAGCACTGATTTCATTATATAGAGAGGGCACATTTAGAACAATAATACATAGAACTGGGGGGAAATGTAACTATGAAAATCTTTGTTGGTAATAATACCAGTTAGCTGAAGAGAATTCACTCCATTGTTCAATGTCATTTCCTTCTCAACTAAGGACAAATTTTTACTTGTCCCAGACACTAAAATCCCTAGTTATGTCTATAGTTATATATAACCATATAATGTATAAATGAGCTAGTCAGAGATGTAGAAGAAAGAAACTAAATTTCCTGGATTTCGATCCTTTTTAGGTAAAATTTATACTTTTTCCCAGAATACAGATAGCAAGAAAAGAAGTAGACATCCCCAGAACTAGACATTTAAAAAATTCTTTGAACTGAGAAATAGTTTCATCCACTTTCAACCAGGTTTGCAGTGGACAAGGACACACACTCTATCACTTTCATATTGATTTGTTTCTACAAATTTCTTCTAAACCCACAAAAGCACACCCATTGTCACATACCTGGACAAAATCTCTCTCATTCACTAATTCAAGTACAAATTCCTCCCCAAAAATCCCCTCTCACTGCCCCTTAAAATGAATTATAATTGGTCAATATGGAGTGGTAGAAAGAATACTGATTTTGTAGACAGAAGATACAGTTTCAAATATTTGCTCTACTTAAAGGTAGAATCATTTAAATTCACTGAGTTTGAATCCTTGAATAAGAATTTTAAACTAAATTATTGTAAAGATTTTATATTATCACAAAACCAATTTTAAGATGTAGGATAAACAGCATTAATTCTCTGACCTTATCCAGCCCACCCTCTTCTCTAGTTAAGTGCTAACACATGCTTTCCAGCTCTAGGAACAGACAGTTTATAGAGTAAAATTAGATGCTGAATTAAATTGCTTGCACACAGCAAAAGGAGAGCAGGAGACAACATAAGCATAATGGCCATCACAAAGGATCAATCTAAGACTTGAGTTTCCATTCACCCTATTAAGATTCAGAGGGACCAGCACTGATTTCATTATATAGAGAGGGCACATTTAGAACAATAATACATAGAACTGGGGGGAAATGTAACTATGAAAATCTTTGTTCAACTTGTGGAATTTACAGGCTTTGGAGATCACTGAGTGAAATACCATGGCTCATTTTAGAAAGAAAAGCTGGGTAATTTAATGACTACTAATGACGTTTGTAGCTTTGCAAACTACTATAATAAGAGTAATCAAATCCCATGCTTCAGGGTGTAACATGATCACCTGTGCATTTCAAGAAGGAATGTGTGCACAGAGAGACAGCAATGCACAGCTGGCTAAGTACATTATTGGCAAAGAAGGGAAAAGGGAGGAGGATTACATTTCCCAGAATCATTCAATGGTGGCTGCAGTTGGTAAACTCTTCAGACATATAACAGTTAGGATGACCTGAGAACCACACTAAGGGGGAAAAAAGTAACAGGGGAAAACACCCCAAAACAATAATAGCAACAATAACAAAAACCACATTCAGATGTATTCATGCATGTACACACAAGCGCACACAATCTTAAAGTATTGTTAGAAAACATATTTCAGCTATTAGAATCAATAAACACTACACATAGGTATGTTGTCTTTGATAAAAGTTTGAGGTCAGAGAATAGACTGTGATAACCTTTGAGTGTGTTTTTTTTTTTTTTAATCTTCATGATCTCAAATACAAAGGGAACTAAAGATAAGGGAGGGAGAAAGAGGAAGAGAAAATTGAATGTGTCAATTTGCTTGTGTCTGTGTCAGGCGAGCATACTCCCTCACTATCTCATCCCAAAGAGGTTGTTTATGATATTATTCTACCTTCTGCATTTCATAACCAGATTAACTTACCTTTAAATGTCCATCCACCCCTGGTTCAGTGGGACTTTCTTTCTTCAAGCTTTCCTTAATGACTTCTTGTTCATATTTGTTAAGTCAGTTGTATTAATTAGTGGTCATGATTCAAGGTCAAGCCTTGAATTGTTTGAAGATTGGTCTGAGAGGATTAAAAAGTGCATTTATCTAATTTCTGTTTAAAACAAAAGAAAAAAAAAAAAAAGCTCCTGAAAGCATTATGAATAGGGATTTAGCCTAATGTGGTACATACAGTTCTTTGAAATTATAGCCAAGCTGCAGAGACTAAAGCAATAATAACAACAACAGCTTTTCATATGGTATCTCTGTGTTCTTATTCCTGGTCCAATATCCTGCATGTCTAAAATTCAAAATAAAAAAAATTCTCCTCATAAAAGTTTTAGTTGAATTTTTTTTAAAGTAACGACAACAATGAGAGGGCAAGTGGTCATTTTTGTTTGTTTATTTTTGTTTTTATCTATGGAATGTTATTATCTACATTACCAGGTTGAAAAAGGAAATGTTGGAGTGGGAGAGTGGGGAAGAACATTGCATTCTATGTAAATTCTATATAAATCAACAGCCCTATGGTGCAGGAGATAGACAGAAAGATCTGAGTTTAGATCCCATTTCTGATACATCTCAGCCCAAGAAACTGATCACGGAATGGTGCATCTTAGCATCCTGGAAACTCTTATTATGACTTCACAATCTGCACTAGTAGAGAAAATTTCCTAATGAGGAGTTTCTGGGATCAATGAAATCAGAAATCTAGTTTTTGGGTTTTTTTTTAATGTGAGCACTTAACAATCTACTATGAAGTAAACTATTTCTATTCTTCAATTTTCCTTTTAAAAACAAACAGAAATGTGGTGTCCTGTACTGGACTAACCTAAGTCTAGTCATTGAAAGATATTCATGTGGAAGTGGGAAAGGGATTGCATTTGCCCTCTTTGCTCTCAAAGACTGGAATAAGAAACAATTGGTGAAAATTACAGAGAGGAAAATTTAGATTATATATGGGCTAAAAAAAAAAAATCTCTACTATTTTGTGCTACCCAAGAGTAGAATGAATTTTCCCCTCCTCTGATGACTATTTGTCAGATTGTTAATAAGTTTGGGCTGTTCAAGATGGCCTCTGAGGTGATCTTCCAACTGTGAAATTCTGTGATTCTATAATTTAGTCAAGAGATCTTGATCCTAGGTCTTGACATTTTCACAAAGTAACTGTTTAGTCCTAGATATTAATTGTAACAATAAAGATGATTATGATAAGTTTTGTAATATTCCTTGTAATATGTAATAAGCAACAAGGATATACAGTGGATAAAGCATTATCCCTGGAAGACCTAAATTCAAATCCCAGTTCAGACACTTATTAGCTGTGTAATTCTGGAAAAGTCATTTAAACTATGTCTGCCTCAATTTCCTCATCTGCAAAATGGGGATAATAACATAATCTACTCTTAAAGTTGCTGAGAAAATAAAAGGACATATTTGAAGTGCTTTGCACATTTTACATCATTATTATTAAGAATATTTATTATTAGTAGTAGTATTACTATTATATCCTGACAGCAACCCTGGATAGGATGTAACTTTATTGTTCCTATTTTAAAGATGAAGAAACTGAAGCTGGAAGAGTTTAAATGACTTTGCCAAGATTACACAGCTAATAAGTGTTTTGATGTGGGGTCTGAATTTAGTTATTTTTTCATATTTAATAATAATATTTAAGTTGACATAATGCTTTTAATGTTTAAAGTCATTTTATGACAAAAACCTGGTTGTGTAAGTATTGTAAATTCCATTTTACAAATGATGCTTCTAGACAGAGAAGAGTAATGTGTTCTGCCCATGCTAAGATGAGAAGAGTTGAATTAGTTGATCTCTAGGTCTCACCTAACTATAATTTTTTTTATTTAATAAAGAAAAGGTGAGGAATGACAACAGGATCAACTCAAAAAATCATGGAATATTTGATCTCTTTTAACTGAAATAAGCACTCAAAAACTATGTTCTCAATATTCATTAGCAGAACACTTTTAAAAATAGATAAAGATGTAAAAATACAGAAAAATTATTTCTTAAAGATCAGGGAGAGGGTAAAGCTTGGCAGAAATTGGGACAGAGTTTTCCAAGAGGAAAAGATATGTCAAAACAAGCCCAAACATTGAAATTATGAAAAAAAATGGAAAGAGAGGTGGAGTCATGATAGTGAACAAAATGAAAGGGATCACCTGAGCTTTCCCTAAAACTCCTCTGAATATCTTTAAATAATGTCTTAATATACTTCAGGAGCAGCAGAACTCACAAAGGGATAGGCCAAGTATACTTTAGAGTAAGAATGGAGTATACCACATGAAGACCTGGCTCCAGCATAGGTCAGGCCCCAGAAAATTAGGAGCAGATCATAGGAGCCCCTGAATCAGCAGCTGCTGCTGGAACTGTCAGCTCACAGATGGTAACAGAATTGAACAACTGGTCAAAAGATTATAGGGATCTCTTTGCTGGCACTGAAAACTGGATTCTGTTGCTTTGCCCATACTCAGATCTGGGTCACAGTCCTGTGTGGCAGTCTCAGGATAAGAAGAAGCTCCAGCATACCAAACCTTGCAGCCACATGGGAGCAGGGTCCCTCATCATAATTCCAGAGCAGAAAAGAATGCTTATGGTCACTTAAAGACTAGAGCACAGTAAAGTACTAAAGTACTTAGATCATATCCCTTTGGAAGAACTGAAAACTTACAGGTTCCCAGAAGAATGGCTGAAAACAAATATACAAAACCCCTGAAGCATGGAACATATTTTAAAAAGAGCCCTGCTTTAGCAAAGAGTGAAAATCAGGAGATGGCTGGAAAAAATGAGCAAACAATAGGAAAAAAAAGTCTGACCACAAAAAGTTACATGGTGACAAAGAGGATAAAAACAGACTGTCAAAAGAACTTTGAAAGCCTGCAAGAAAAATATAAATTGGTCTTAGCCCATGGAAGAGCTCAAAAAGGATTTTGAACAACAAGTAAGAGAGGTGAAGATATATTGGGAAGAGAAATGATAGTGATGGAACAAAATCATGAAAAGGTATTTTAAATGTGAGCATTTAATTATCTTTTATTAAACAAACTATTTCTATTCTTCAATTTTCCTTTTAAAACAAACAGAAATGTGGTATCCTTATAGGAGAGAGAACTAAACTGAAAGTCTAATTATTGAAAGATATTCATGTCAAGCTGGAGAAGAGGGATCACATCTGTTTGCCTTCAAAGACTAGAATTAGAAATAATTGGTAAAAACAATAAAGAGGAAAATTTATATGATATCTTGGTAAAGAAAGTACAAAAATATACTTTAAAACCCCTTAAAAATAGACTAGAGCAAATGGTAAATTTTTTTAAATACAAAAATCTAATGAGAAGATTGAAGAATTGGTCAAAAGAAAAAAAAAGAGGCACAAAAGTTCACTGAAGAAAAAACTGCCCAAATACTAGAACTGGACAAATGAAAAATGATGTACAAAAGCTTGCTGAAGAAAATAATTCCTTAAAAGTTAAAATTGAGCAAATTGCACTTAATGACTTTTTAAAAAATCAAGAAGCAATAAAACAAAATTAAAAGAATGAAAAAATAGAAAAGAATATGAAATATCTCATTAGAAAAACAACTGAACTGGAAAATAGATCCAGGAAAGATAATTTTTAAATTGTTGGATTGCCTGAAAGCCATGATCAGGAAAAAAAAAAAACACCTAGACATCAACCTTCAAGAAATTATCAAAAGTAACTGCCCTGATATTCTGGAAATAGAGGGTAAAACAGAAATGAAAACAACTTACCATTTTCCTCCTGAAAAATATTCCCAAATGAAAACATCCAGGAATAATATAGCCAAATTCCAGAACTCCCAAGTCAAGTAGAAAATATTGAAAACAGCCAGAAAGAAAAAAAAAATTAAGTAATGTAGAGCCACAAATAGATTAACTCAATATTCAGCAGCTTCTACATTAAAGGATCAGAAGGCTTGGAAAATAATATTCCAGAGGGCAAATGAACTAGGTTTACAAATACCTACTCAGCAAAACTGAGTATAATCTTTTAGGGAAAAAATAGATATTCAATGAAATAGAGGACTTTCAAGCATTCATGATGAAAAGACCAGAACTGAATGAAAAATATGAATTTCAAATACAATACTGAAGAGAAGCATAAAAAGGTAAAAAAAAAAAAAGAGAGAGAAAGGGACATCATAAAAGACTTCCTTAATAAGTTTAAATTGTTTTCATTCCTACATAGGATCATTATATTTGTAGCTCATAATGTTTCTCACTATTAATATACATTATTACATATAATATATATCATTATTATGGCATAGAAATAGTATATATAGACAGAGGGCACAAGTGTGCATTGAATATGAAGGGATGATATTAAAAAAATAAAATTAGGGATTGTTCTGTAAGAAATGACCAGCAGGATGAAAATAGAGAGGCTTGGAGAGACTTACATGAACTGATGCTAAGTGAAATGAGCAAAACCAGGAGATCATTATACACTTCAACAACAATACTATATGAGGATCAATTCTGATGGAAGTAGATATCTTCAGCAATAAGAAGATCCAATTCAGTTCCAATTGCTCAATGATGGACAGAACCAGCTACACCTAGAGAAAGAACACTGGGAAATGAATGTGGACTATTTGCATTTTTGTTTTTCTTCCCAGGTTATTTTTACCTTTCTAAATCTGATTTTTCTTGTGCAACAAGAGATCTGTATTGAAATGTACACATGTATTGTATTTAAGATATACTTTAACATGTTTAACATGTATGAGACTGCCTGCCATCTATGGGAGGGAGGTAGAGGGAAGAAAGGGAAAAGTTGAGCAGAAGTGATTGCAAGGGACAATGATGAAAAACTAACTACCCATGCACATACTCTGTCAATAAAAAGCTATAATAAAAAAAAAAATAAATAAACAAACAAACAAATAAATAAAATTAGGGGATGAAAAAAGCAAATACACTGGGAAAAAGTGAAAGCTAGAATTAAATGGGATGAATTATCTCAAAAAAAAGAGGCAAGAAAAACTTTTTAATAATGAAGGGGAAACTAAGAGAGATGGCAGGAAATACTTGAACTTTACTCTCATTGCAATTGGCTCAACAAGGGAATAACATACACACTCAATTGAGTATAGAAATTATCTTACTCTTTAGGAAGGTAGGAGGGAAAAAAAATAAGGGTAAATTGAGGGAGATAGTCAGAAGTAAAACTTCCGAGGAGGGATAGGGTGAAAGGAGAGAGAACAGAATAAATGGATATGGGGAAAATAAGATGGGATGGAAATACAATCAGCAATCAAAACAGAAAAAAAAATTTAAGCCATGTTTCTCTGATAAAAGGTTCATTACTCAAATATTTAGAGAAAGGAGTCAAATTTATAAAAATAAAAGCTATTACTCAATTGATAAATGATCAAAAGATATGAACAGTCAGTTTTCTGATGGAATAATCAATATCTATAGCCATATTTAAAAAAAAAAAACCTCACTATTGATTGGAGAAATGCAAATTTAAAAATTCTGAGATATTACCTCATACCCACTAATTTGGCTAATAAAACAAAAGAAAAATGACAAATTTTGAAGGAGATGTGAGGATATTAATACATTAATGGTCTGTTGGTAGAGTTGTAAATTAATTAAACCATTTTGTAGAGCAATTTGGAACTTTGTCTAAAGGGTTGTAAAAACATGTTTACCTTTGACCTAACAATACTACTACTAGGTCTGCATCCCAAAAGAGATTTTTTTTTTAATGAACAATATAAAAGTATTTATATTAGTTCTTTCCTAATGGCAAAGAATTGAAAATTGAGGCATTGCCCATCATTTGGGAATGACTGTAGAAGTTGTGTTATGTGATTGTAGAAAAAAATACTATCATGCTATGAGAAAGAATAAACAAGATGCTCTCAATGAAACCTGGAAACACTTATATAAACTGATGCAAAGTGCATTGAGTAGAACTAGGGGAACAGTATACACAGTATTACTAATATTGTAATTATGATAAGCTGTGAGTGATTTAGCTATTCTCAGAGATACAATGCTCCAAGAAAACTCCAAAGGAGTCATGAAGTAAAATGCTATCAATTTGAGGAGAAAGAGCTAATGGTATCTGAATTCAGATAGAAACATACACTTTTTTTACTTCCTTATTTTTCTTGTGGGAATTTTTTGAAGTGTGTGTCTATGTTTTCCTTTACATTATGACTAATATGGAAATATGTTTTGCATGTCTACATAGGTATAAATTATATCAAATTGCTTGCCTTCTCATTGAGGGGGGTGAGGGAAGGAAGGGAAAACATTTGGAACTTAAAATTTTATAAACAAATGTTAAAAATTGTGTTCATGTAATTGTGAAAAAATACTAAATAAATATTTGTTTTTAAAAAATTGAAATGAGAAAGGACCCAGTGATGAACAGTTAGTTATAGTTCCTGCCATCTCACTTTTTCACCTTTCTGAATCCCATTGCTTTTGGAAGTCAAGTGGCAGGCTTTGACTTCCTACTGTCTTTTACCACATAGGTGAAATCCCAATGAGGTGAAAATGTCTTTATTATTCTACTGAGCCATTAAAGAAGCAAAGGTTAAAGGAGAAAATATTATTCAGCTACCACAGGTGTGAAATCTATATTTTAAATTCTTGTTGCAAGAATTATTTCCCAATCTAAGAGTTAATATACATTAAACAAAAATTATATTTTAATACTTAAGTAGATAACTCCTGGAATCAAGATTTTTTTTTACTACAGTGAACATTGGAGGCCTTTTATTTTATAAATGATGAAATTGAGGTCAAAGTAGTTAAAGTGACTTGTTTAAGTCCACATGGGTATTAAGTGTTAGAAGATGAATTTGAATCAAGATTCTCAGAATCCAAAATTAGAGATCTTTCTATTTATGGGTACTTCTCACAATCCCTTCTTAATTTCTTATCTTTTGAAATTCTTATTTTTATTTTCCCATAAACTCTTTAAAGATGACTCATTCGAAGGTCATTCCTCTTGTTCTTTTAATATCTCAGGGACAGCATCAAGCCATTAAGGTGCTATTTCTGTTATCTCTTAGAGAGGCAAAAATTATAGTGAATAGCATGATGACCCAGCAGTCAGAAATATCTGACTTTCAATCCCATCTCTCACCACTTCTTAGTTCTATGATCTTCAACAAGTCATCTTAATTCTCTGGTCCTTAGTCACTTTATTATAAAATTTATAAAATGTGGACAATAATATCTTAAGTATAATTTTTTAATTAATTTTATAATTTTAACATTTTTTGACAGTACATATGCATAGATAATTTTTTTAACAACATTGTCCCTTGTACTCCCTTCTGTTCCAAATTTTTCCCCTCCTTCCCTCCACCCCTTCCCCTAGATAGCAGGCATTCCCATACATATTAAATATCTTATAGTATATGCTTGGTACAATATATATGTGCAGAACATAATTTTGTTGTTGTTGCAAAGGAAGACTTGTATTTTGAAGGTAAAAATAATCTGGGCAGAAAAAAAAACAAAAAACAAAAAAAATGCTCACAGTTTACACCCATTTCCCAGTGTTCCTTTTCTGGATGTAGCTGATTTTGTCCATTATTGATCAATTGGAATTGGATTAGATCTTCTCTATGTTGAAGATATCCACTTCCATCAGAATATATCCTCATACAGTATCATTGTTGAAGTGTATAATGATCTCCTAGTTCTGCTCGTTTCACTCAGCATCAGTTGATTAAGTCTCTCCAAGCCTCTCTGTATTCCTCCTGTTAGTCATTTCTTACAGAACAATAATATTCCATAACATTCATATACCATGATTTACCCAACCATTCTCCAATTGATGGACATCCATTCATTTTCCAGTTTCTAGCCACTACAAAAAGGGCTGCCACTAACATTTTGGCACACACAGGTCCCTTTCCCTTCTTTAGTATTTCCTTGGGATATAAGCCCAGTAGTAGCACTGTTGGGTCAAAGGGTATGCACATTTTGATGACTTTTAGGGCATAATTCCAGATTGCTCTCCAAAATGGTTGGATTCTTTCACAACTCCACCAACAATGCATGTGTCCCAGTTTTCCCACAGCCCCTCCAACATTCATCATTATTTATTCCTGTCATCTTAGCCAATCTGACAGGTGTGTAGTGGTATCTCAGAGTTGTCTTAATTAGCATTTCTCTGATCAATAGTCATCTGAAAATTGTCTGTTCATATCCTTTGACCATTTTTCAATTGGAGAATGGATTGATTTCTTATAAATTAAAGTCAATTCTCTGCATATTTTGGAGATGAGGCCTTTATCAGAACCTTTAACTGTAAAAACGTTTTCCCAATTTGTTACTTCCCTTCTAATCTTGTTTGCATTAATTTTGTTTGTGCAGAAACTTTTTAATTTGATGTAATCAAAATTTTCTATTTTGTGATCAATAATAATCTCTAGTTCTCCTTTGGACACAAATTCCTTCCTCCTCCACAAGTCTGAGAGGTAAACTATCCTATGTTCCTCAAATTTATTTATGATCTCATTCTTTATACCTAAATCTTGGACCCATTTTGATTTTATCTTAGTATGTGATGTTAAATGTGGATCCATGCCTAGTTTCTGTCATAAGTATAAATATTTTCATTACCCTTTGTGTGGTTTGTAATTTTCCCTTTGTTTGGTTAACAAGGGGAATAACACCATGCACAGAGGAGAGTTGTTAATAAGTATTTGGGGAATACATTGTATTAATTTTTTTCTGGCTTTTGGGGGGTCAGGGAGTTTGCTGCTACATTCATGTTGAAGGAAAGACTTTTTTATTTTTGTTATTTTTTCTCAATAGTCAATCTGGGATAACTGAAAGTACTGAGAAGTATTCAAGATGAGATATGTTATACTTATCTATGTTCATCTGGAAAATACTACTTTTTTAAATGCTTGGGTTTTTTGTTTGTTTTAGGATAGATAATTAGACCAATTCCTCTCACTAGAGTAAGTTTCATTGAGGAGAATATATACAATTAAAGGTTTTCTAAAAAAAATATTCCCAAAGCCACAGTATTAAATGTATGTGTGTGTGTGTGTACAGCCTAATATAAACAACCAAAAAACTTCAATATTATTTTTAATTAACACATTTCCCTAACTATTCTTTTCACTAACCCTTCATCCTTCTTTTGCTAATTATGTTTACTAAATAGATTCACCAATTTAATTTTTAGTTCCCTTTTTTAGTTCAGTTTTGTAGGGGTAGCATCATACTTCTTTGGTACCTCTCAGACTGCTTAGAACTAGTAGTAGATTCACAAAACCTTTGTTGATTGATTGAAACAGGAATGGCCAATTCTTGGAATTACAGTTGGGCTATCTTTTTCTTTCTTTGTGTTAATGTGGAAGTACTTCAGACAATAAGTAACTCCTGTTGAAACTGTCTCTTATTCTCTTGTGGTATGGCAAGTAATGGAAAAAAGTTTTGAAAAAAGTTAAGAAAGGATTTGTTCTTATAGATTTTTTTAATCAAAGAATGGTAGATCTTTCCAAACATTTTCAAAATCAACAGCAAATTTTTTATCCTTCAGAATGGTAGCTTGGGGAAAAATATGACATCCTACATGCAAATGTGCATATTAATTATTGGGCTCACAAAGTGTAAACAAATTCTATAATTCCAAAATCAGAGTTGCTTTTTTTAATAAGTATCATTAGTATAAAAAAGAGGACATAATAGTAACACAAATTCATCAAGTGTTTTCCAGACTATTTGAAAAGATAACCAACCTGGCAACATGGCAACATGACAATAACATTGGATAGCGAAAATCAAAGGATATATAAGGTCCAGAACCAAATTTGAGAAAAGACATGAACTTCAATAATGTACAAAGTTTTATGCTAGGCCTCTGAGTCTTTAAGTGAATGCCTTTTTTGTTTCTTTTGTAGGGAACATGTAAATAAATGAAAGTGTTTGCATTGGAGTATTTTTACCATTAGAAAACCAAGAAGTTCATAATTTTCATTATCTGTGATTCTTAAACACCAACTTTTCCATTAAGCAGACTATATTTGATGATCATTTATAAAGATGAATCTACTACCTACTCCTCATTTGCCTGCTCCCCATAATATTTTTTGTTAGACTTTAGAAAGTGTTTAGCAAATATATACCAAAAACACAGATTTTGTGATTTTGAAATGTGAATTTTGTGATGAATTATATACTAATATTTATGTAATTTTAAAATATTAAACTAGTGAATTTGGGACACATTTTGACTGTAGAGCAATCAAATAGAAAGCCCAGAAATAAAAAATAACAATCTTGTATGATCAGATTTCTTTCACAAGCTAAACTTGCTAAGACAAAATCATCAGTTACTTCCTTCTTTTTCAATAGTTATTGTTGTTCTTTGGACTCAGTGAAAAATGAGCTCACTAACTTTGTAGTAAATTGTATGGGAAGCAACCACTTTAAGATCATAGAATATTTGACTTGGATGAAACTTTAAAAACCATCTAGTCCTTCCATTCAACAGTAATTCCTTCTCAATATCCAACTCAATAATTCCTTCTCCAATATGCCTGATAATTCAAATATATCAGCAGTAATTCATCTGAGTATGTTAAACCTTAGTGACATCTCCTTCTGAATACTTCCTTCCTCATTCATGCACCCTTTACCTGATTAGCTTAATTGAACTTTCTGTCACTAATTATAGATCATTTTGTGCTATTTCTGATAAGGGGAAGAGGGAGATTTCTTCAAGATTGCAAGTTCCTTGCCATTCATCTGTCATGATTATTCTTGATTGTGGACTTGAAGTTTCTCATTAGACTATCATGATGAAAAGAAAGTCTGGTGATGGGGAAGACTTCAAGTTCTTTAGATGCTTAGATGAAAAGCACTGGAACCAAATGGAACCAAATTACAAAAACACTATTTAGAACAGCACACCTGCACATAGGATAGAATACTTTGGAGCAAAATTACCTTGAGAATGAAATATCTAATCCAATGTGATACTGGTGGACACCAAAAAGTCTTGTGAGATGATGTTGCCAGAAATACTTAGTTCCCTAAAATGGAATCAGTAATCTAGTTGCTTTATTGAAGAGAGATCATATTACTCATTTTCAGAGACTGGACAAATTATTTTTCAGAGGCATCTGAGAATATGATTTTGGCAAGAATAATGTGGGCACAGGTGGTAGTCCTCCAAAGTCAACATTAGCATCTGATGTGTAAAGCATAGTCCTAATTATTGGAGAGTACATTCAGTGCTAATAGTAGTATTGGCTGTAAAATAATGAATTGTGGCAAGTCTATAACTCATGAAGGATTCACTTTTACATGCTATCCAAAAAAAAAAAAAAGTGCATTGGGATTAAAAAAATGGAGCTGTAGAGTCTCATAACTCTATTACCCAATTTCAACTCCTGGAATGACCTGGATCACAGGAAATAAAGCCAGTGAATATAGTTAATAGGAGATGATGGGCTAGAATCATAGTATATTCTCAAATCTTCATTTAAATGTCCTCTGGTTTGTCATATTATACACAACTTAAGAAAAGGGAACATTTATTGAGCACATACTATATGCCAAGCACTGTGCTAAGTATTTTTCAAATATTATTTCATTTGATCCTCAAAACAATTTTGGAAGGCAGGAGCTATTATTATTCCCATTTTATAATTTAGAAAACTGAGACATATAGAGTGTGACTTGTGTAGGATCACATAATTAGTAAGTATCTGAGGCTGAATTTGAACACAGGTCTTCCTGGATCCAAGTCCAGCACTCTATTTATTATAAGATCTTGTAGCCCAAGGGGTCCTCTTCTAAAGTGATACCCAAACTCTGCATTCATTCCTAAGAGATACTGATCCTCAAGCATTAGAGATAAATCTTTTCTCAAATTCTCTGACATACTCTCAATCAAAGTTCTAGGGGAAAACTTTAAAATGAAGTTTGGGGTTCAATCATGTCCAAGATCTCCTCCAAAGAGATTAACTGGGTCCTTCTACCAAAAATATTCAGCATACATTGTAGTAGTTATCAAATATAGGACAATAATTATTTTTCTGTACAAAGAAATTTCTATATTAAGAAAGATTTATAAGTATACAATGATATATATTTAAATCATGAAACATCCATTTGTTCTACTATAGTCTCCTAGGAGACTTATGGAACTGAAGAACAGATTCTACTTTCATCCTATTCTATACTTTTTAAACATCAATTCAAAGTCTCAATCCCTAAAGTATTTCTAGAAGCCAGACAGAGGGAGTGGACTACCCTCTTACACAAAGTATAATGACTTTGGATTCATATGAGAACCCTGACCTTTAAAAGAAAAGGATCTGCATTTTTCCTATGCTATGTGTGAAAAGTGGAAAACATGCCTCTGTCACATCTAACCCACTAACTCTACAAACCATTACATATCATGTTTAAGACAGAATATTTCCTCCACTAGATCTACACATACACACATACACACATACACAACAATATGTGTGTGAGTATACACATATTAACATGATTACACATACAAATATTTTTTTAAAAATTTTAACAAACACAACATACTCATAATCAGACACTGACAAATAGTTGAAAGATGAAACATTATGCAACTATTCCTATTATGTTGTCCTAGATTCAGGAAGAACTCCTGAGGGGTTTGTGTGTTAGCTAAACAGGGTCTATTGCTACCACATTTTGCACTGTCTGAAAAATAACTCAAGGTCCAAGTCTTCTGATCATTCAGGTTATGACTTGAAATTTCAATTTTCAGGATGATCTTGGTAGTAATCATATTTTCTCTGGGGAAGCAAAAGAGTCTTAAGAGCCTCCTCCTATTGGCAGTCAATACCAGAAACTCCCAACTTCTTAGTCTCATTAGGCAGCTTCTAGGGCTGGAAATAGTCATTTCTCAGGATGACTGTTTAGCTACTGATGCTCAGGGAAAAGAAGAAAGGGACAAAGCAGGAGAGTCAGGCAAGGATTGGAGGTTTACATTCAAGCTCACCTAGACAAACATATGCTCTCTCTCTCATATATTTAGAAACACTTATAACTGCTGCTAAGAGGAAGAGCATTTTTCTCTCCCATCAGGAAGTTCAGAGCAGAAATGGAAGAGTACTAAATATCATACTTAAAAAAGAAACAAATACTTTGTCCTCTACTTTTAAAAAATTATTTTTAATTTATGGAATAAAACAAGCATTTCAATAACATAGTATATTTTTTAAAGATGATTACACATAAACAGCAAATGTATTATATACAATTTGCTATTCCTTCTATGTGTGTATGTATATATGTGTGTATATAAATGTGTAACTAAACTTGTCATGTTAATTTCTTTTTTCCCTTTTTTCTCTTTCTCCATCCCTCTCTAGAGATGATTACCATTAGACACAAATATATGTGTATATATCCATATATCCATAAATATAGAAATATATTTATCTATATATGTAAAATAATTCTACACTCACTTTTATCAGTTTTTTCTCTGAATGTAGATAACATAGTCCTCCATATATCCTATGCAGTTAATTTATGTATTTATAATAGTCAAAATAACTTATTCACTGAGAGTTGTTTATAAAACAGTATTGCTCTTACTATATACAATGTTCTCTCTTTTTTTTACTCATTTGTCTGTTCATTATTTCATGCAAATCTATGTTTTTCTAGGTTCCTCAAGCTCATCATTTCTTATAGTATAATAGTATTCCATCACAATCATGTGCCAGAACCTGTTCAGCCATTCTCCCATTGACAGCAAATAAAAAGGTAGATCAATAGAACAGAATAGACATATATTTTTACAGCAGCAAATAAATATGGTAACCTTGTATTTAATAAGTATAAAGATTTAAGATTTGAGCATAAAGTGGTTATGATAGATTATTATTATTCTATGGGAAATGATGAACAGGAGGATGCTCTCAAAAAACCTGGAAAGTCCTCCACAAACTCAAGCAAAGTGAAATGTATTGTGTACAAAGCAATTGCAATATTCTGGGATGATTTGTTGTAAATTATTTTGTTATTCTCAGCAATACAATGATCCACAGCTACTCTGAAGGATTTATGATGAAAAATCCTATCCATACCCAGAGAAGAAACTGATTGTGTCTGAATAACAGATTGAAGCATACTCTCTCTCTCCCTTTTAAAAAAAAAAAAATATTTTTCTTGAGGGTTTTTTTTAGGTTGGAAGATCTATGTTTTATTTCACAACATGACTTTTATGGAACTGTTTTGCATAATTTCACATCTTCACATGTGGTTTCTTAATGGGGGTTTGGGATGGGGATAAGGGAGAGTATCTGGAACTCAAAGGTTTTAAAAATGAAGGTAAAAATTGTTTTAAATGTAACTGGGAAAACATTAAATAAATAAATTAAAATATAAAAAGATTTGGAAATAAGAGTTCATTATCTGGCAGAAATTGTTGGGAAAACCAGAATGCAGTATGGCAGAAATTGGGCATTGACCAATCTCTTCTATGATTTTCAAAGATAAGGTCAGAATAGATACATGATATAGATATATAGAGAGAGGTTACAAGAAAATCTGAAGAACATATCCTCTTCCTTTAAGACCAATAAATAATAATTCTAGGTTTATTAATTAATCATAGTGCTCACTCCTTTCCTCCTTCCTCACCTCTCACCCCCACCACTCTCATCATAGTAACTAAGGTATCAACTAGGAGTTTACTAGTCTTTCATGCCCTTTAGCAAAATCATAATATATGTAATACACAAAGGGATGCACAGCATAAGACCATTTCTCATACCTGGGACATGGGATCATCCCAATAACAATTAGTTTTTGGAAGAATATCTTGTCAGGAGAGAAAAAAGAGTCAGCTAATGGTCAGTGTCCAGGAGGGCAAGGCAAAGCAACAAGAATTTTTAAAGTGTTTTCTATGTTCCAGGCACTGTGCTAAATGCTTATAAATACAAGAAAAGAAAAATAGTCCTTATTCTCAAGGAGCTTATATCCTAAAAGGTGAATGGCAACAAATGAAAGGCCAATAAAAAGGGAAGGGGAAGGGAGTTATCAAAGACCCAAAAGTCAGAAGCAGAACTAAGAGGGCAATAAAGGCTGACTACCCTGAGTATCGCTCCAAAATGAAGCAATAGGAGGGAACCAATATGACAGAAGGATATTCTAGGAGGAGACAGCAGCTGAGTCATGGTGGTAAAATTTATAAAGTCAGAAGCAAAGCCAGGCGGATATCCTTTTTATTTAATCAATCGACAAAAGTTATTCTTATAATGATCCAGTCACTATGATAGTTGCTAGGGTTAAAAAATAAAAACAAGATTCCTTGCCCTCAACTTATATTTTGTTGGGCAAAACGACATGTAAACATATAAGAAATTGGAATATATATACACATGTATATATTTGGAATATATAACTTGGAATATGAATATATGTGTCAGTGATCATTGGCTTAACTTTCTCATTTTATGATAACTTCATTTCCCTACTCCTGGCCCTAGGAATATTCTATTGTAATTGCTATTGTTATTTGCTCAATCATAATGCATCCCTCTCCTCATATTGTTAGTTATCAGGAATTAATGCCCTGGTTCCAGTTAACTAATATATATCAATATTCCTTGCAAAGAGATATAAAAAGAACAGAAATTATAAACATTTCCCTTATGCACTTGAGGGCACAAACTCCCCTAAGCTATTTTAGTCCCTGGAGAGAGTAGGCTCAAGTTTTCTTGTTTCACCAAGTTCATGTCCTCAGATTCTGCTAAACTGGGTCCTAAAGTTAATCTCTCCTGCTTCAATGCTAGACAGAATGATTAGAATAACCCATATAACTAATCAAGATTTTCTAGTATCTCACTCTCCTGATCTTTCAAAGCACATAAGATCAAAACCATCTTTAGTATCTCTCACCTAAAAATTGAAAAGAATATATATAACAGAGATAGAAGCAATATCAACATCATGGATGAATAAATTTTTGGCAGTCATGATGGTGAGCTAAAGACCTCTCTTCTCACTGTTGATTAGTTAGTACCTTTAAGTGTACCTAACTACAATTCAATCAACAGTTTACCCCTTTATCATATGATTAGCAGACAAGAACCAGATTCAGAACTTCTGTGAATGATTCAAATCAGGAAGCAAGACACTTTCATTATATAATCATACCTTTCAAAATCAGGTTTCCTAACCTCATTCACAAGGAGCTAGGATTAAGGATTTTACATAATACTTGTAGAGTAATATCTAGAAGCAATAACTCCTGGGGAGGAGTTGGGATCATGAAATTTCTCTTATAGGAAGTGGTACTTGAGCTTAGCTTTGAGGAAAACTAGAGATTATAAGAGGCAGAACTGAGAAGAGAGTATATTTCAAGCATGGAGGATAACTTGTGCAAAATCACAGAGAAAGAGGAAATTTGCCAAGTATCATTTGTAATATAAGATGTATAGATGATATATATGATCATCTATTCTACATCATACATGTATGATAGACCTAAAAAGGTAGGCTTTATCAGGAAGAGCATTAAATATAACAAGAGAAGTTTGTATTTTGTCTAGATTTTACAGGCCATTGAGCTTGATGAGAAAGGTAAACATGGTCAGTATCTTTATTTAACATGGTCAGTACGTTTTAAGTATATCACTTTGGCAGTTGTCTGAATAATAATCTCAAGAGAGAAAATTAAAGAGGACCAATTAAAAGATTTTTTCAAAAGTTTAAACAATAGAAAAGAAAGGCTTGAATTAAGCTGTGGTCCCTGTGACAGAAGATAAAGGTGAGATATATTGCAGAGGTAGAATCCTCAAGAGTTGATAATTAATTGAATATGGAAATAACCAAGAGTAAAGAGTTAAAGGTGATTCAAATCGTGAACGTCAGTAATGAGGGGATTCGGGAGATTAGGACACCAAGTTAATAATTGTGGGAATTGAATGAACTACATTGACTCCATCTTGTGACTCGATTCAGTATCTAGCTTGGTTTCTATTCAATTATGGGCCTGGTCCAAATTCTATCCTGTGAGGAAAGTTTATTCAGTTGTGGAAATTGAAAAAAAAAAAACCTGTTTGCATTGTTTGGACCTACCTCTGTGTGTCTGAGAAATTGAATCACCTCTCCTTTAACCAAGGATCTAGGTTTTTTATGCTGACCAGAAATCCAGTCAGACCCAAGATTGATACAAAGAATTTTTCTCACCATTGTACATCTTAAGCAACCTATATATCTTATCTGAAAACTAACCCTGTTCTGAACAATCAGTTATTGTTTCCATGTTACTTTGTTTACAGACATCTGAGAAGAGTGTTTCATCTCTTTTTCTGAATTCAGGGAATTGTACCTGTTTGCTCTCCTACTTCCATTTTAGAAAGTTCATAATCTTTTATCCAATTAGAAATTAGATTACCTAATACTGTATCATTGTCTTTTATTGGTCTTATTTGATTAATTTATTTGAATGTATACAAATGTGTCTCCCTTGCATTTAGACTCCAACCCTAAGCTGAGGAAGGGTCTTGGTCCTAATTTATTGGGCAACTGGCATGCATTGATTTGTAAATTGATAAGCTCAAACGATCAAAATTTTGTTTCCTCATTCATTACATCTTTCATCTGCCATAGTTACATGGGAGGCTATTGGTGCCCATTGGAGAACTAGGAAAATTAGGCAGTAACCATGGGTTCAGCAAAAGAGGTAATGAGTTCTGTTTTGGGTTATGTTACATGTGAAATGCTTATGGAATATGAGCTAAAAAAGCATTGGAGACATAGAACTGAAACTCAGGAGAGAGACTAGAGCTAGATATGTAGATCTAGGTGTTATAATTCTATAAAAAAAGAATTGGAATTTGAGGGGAATGCTCATCTAGGCTTCTATTCATTTATAAAGATGAAAACTAAACCATGGGTCTTGATAAGATCATTAACAGAGCACAGAGGGAAAAAATGAGGAGGGTTCAGAGAGTCATGAGGTATATTCATACTGATTTCTCTCAGTTCTAATCCTAACTCTGGATACTTCCATGTTTTAAGCCCCTTGCCTCCTTCTACTTTTGATTTCAACTTCTTTTTTATGTGCTATTCTGCCACTCTCTTCCCACTAGAATATAAGCTACTTGGGAATAGATAATTTTTTTTTTTTTTTTTGCTTACATTTGTACTCATAGTATATAGCAAAGTGTTCTGTGCATGGTAATTCATAAATGGCTTTTATCTATGTTATATCTCTCTAGACTTATGTTAAAAAAGTGATACATATAAACATCCCATATCTCTCTCTTTGTCACAATGAAATGTCTAGAAAACCTGCTTCCATTACCATCTTACACCCAAAGGGTAAAATAAAAATTAAAAGAATCTATCAATCACATCCTGACAGAGATCCCAAAATGAAAACTCCCAGAAATATTGGAATCAATTTTCAGAGTTCCCAGGTCAAAGGGAAAATACTTCAAGCAGCTAGAAAGAAACAATTCAAATATCATGGATCTATAATTAAAGTTAAACAGGATCTATCAGTTTCTATATTAAAGGGTCAGAGGGTTTGGCATACAATATTCTAGAAGGTAAAGGAGCTAGGATTACAACCAGAATAATCTATCTGATTATAGTATAAAACTGAGTATAATCCTTCAGAACAAAAAAAAAAAAAAAAAAAAAGGTATTTTATGGAATGGAGGACCTCCAACCATTCCTGATGACAAAATCAGAGCTGAATAGAAAATTTGACATTTAAACAGGAAATTCAAGAGAAGCATAAAAAGGTAAACATGGAAGTGTAATGATAAGAGACTGATGGAATTAAACTGTTTACTTTCCCATGTGGGAAGATGATGTAATTCCTAAGAACTTTATCATTATTAGTACAGTTAGGAGTCTTCATATATAGAAAGCATGGGTGAAAGTCGATTATGTTGGGATGACTTCCAAAAAATATTATAGGAGTAGAAAAGAGGGGTACACTGGAAGAAGGGAGAAGGGAGAGGTAGATTAGGAAAATTTTCTCACATAAAAGAGATATGCTAGGATGAGCTTTTATAATGGAGGGGAAGATGGAGGAGTGATAAGTAATGCTTGAATTTCATTCGCATAGGAATTGATTCAAAAAAGGAAGAGTACTTATGCAGTTGTGCTTAGAAATCTATCTTACCCAATAAGAAGATAAAAGGGGAAGGAAATAAGATATATGGAAGGGAGGATTAAAGGGGAAAGCCGATTGGAGGAGATAATGTGAATGTGAATGTGAATGTGAATGGCTGAATTAATGCATAGAATGGTAGTGGACAGCAGAATAAATCAACAAGACACACACTTGGAACAGAAAGGTAGAATTGAATCAAGGTCTCAGCAGAGTTTATTGTGCTTCAACTGAAATCTAGAGAGTAGGAGTGGCAATCAGGATCTCAGAATAAGCAAAATTATAACATTTTAATAAAAGATATCATTTATCATTATAAATTATAAAATTATAAAAGTTACTTCATTAAGTAATATATAAAAAATTACAGCAAGTTTCTCTGGCAAAGGTTTCATTACTCAAATCTATATTGGGTACGAAATCAAATTTATAAAATATAAGCATTATCCCCAATTGATAAATGTTCAAAGGACATGAACAGGCAATTTTCAGAAGAAAAAATCAAAGCAATCTATAGTCATAAAAAAAAAATGCTTTAAATTTCTATTAATTAGAGAAAGGCAAATTAAGACTTCTCTGAAGTACCATCTCTCACAGATATCAGAAATGATAAATATTGGAGGGGATGAGAGAAAATAGGTACATAAATTAACTTTTGGTGAAGTAGAAAACTGGTCCAACCATTCTAAAAAACAATTTGGAACTATGCTAAAAAGGCAATAAAACTGGGCTTACTCTTTGAATCAGCTATATTACTATTAGTTCTGTACCCTTAAGGAGATCAAAGAAAATTTAAAAGGACAAAAAAAATAACAGTTCTTTTTGTGGTAACAAAGAATTGGAATTTGAGAGGATGCTCATCAATTTGGGAATGATTGGACAAGTTATGGCATATGGTTTTGATGGAGTGTTATTGTGCTGTAAGAAATAGGAAGGGTGTAGTTTTGGGAAAAAATGGCAAGACTTAATTGAACTGATGCAAAGTGAAGTGAAAAGAACTGGAAGATAATTGTGCACAATCACAGTAATGCTGTAATTATGATCAACTGTGAAAGAAAAGACATAGCTACAATAAGCCACAACAATTCTAAGATAATTCCTTGATGGGGAAAATGCTTGTCCATCTCCAGAGAGAGAAAATTGATGAATTCTGAGTGCAAACCAAAAGTATAAATTTCTCACTTTTGGCAGGGGGAGATTTTTTGGTGATATGGCTAATATGAAAATATTTTGCCTGATTTCATATTTATAATTGATATATTGTTTGTTTTCTTGGTAAATAGGGGAATATTGGGAGAGGGAAAGACTCTGAAGTTCAAAATTTAAGATGAAAATAATGTTAAAATAGAATTTTGAAAAGTAATGTTAAATATATACATACATACTCATACAGATTTACATGTGGTTATCCCTATTAGAATATAAACTCCCTTGAAGGCAAATGTTTCCCTTTTGAAATATAATAGGTCTTTAATGAAAAGAAAAAGAAACAAATAAACAAATAAATATATGCTACATTTCTTTAAACACCCAGAGCATTGAAAAATGTTTATGTCATGGTCATATTCAGGATCTATCACTACTGAAGTTCGTGAAGGTATTGTAGGTATTTGATTTCAGAAGAGGAAACAAGCTGTTTCCATTCCTGACATATGCAAGGCTCTATAAAGGGAATCAAATTCCCACAGAAAACTCGGTGAGGCAGGGTTTATATTTAGATATTATCATAAGGATGAATAAAGCAGACAAAAAGGGTATAAAATGTATGGCTATTTCAATGAAAAGAATGACATGAAAGCACCCCACAATTCCTTCTCTATTGGTATGTCAGCTAAGCTATTGCATAAGTTTTAACAGTGGTTACCATTAATGAAATAAGAACATAAAAAGTGAAATATTGATCTAAAAAAAAGAATATATAGAACTGACCCTATATGAACAAGAACATTTGTCATTCCTATAAAAGGTACGTTAACAAGGCTACACTGTGATCATTTATGTACCATAAGGTGGAAAGTTTATATCAGTGTCAATCCAAGCTGTCAGCAGGTGTTACTGGGAGTGTCAGGCTAAAGGCCCTGTTCATTAAATTTTGCCACTCAGGTACATACTCTTTATGACAAGAAAAACAAGGAAAAACAGTCTGTTATATTTAACCCATAAGCTTTCACACCCTGACCACAACTTTGTAAGTGAAAAAGGACAGAGAGAATCACACGACTATTCTAACAAGATAAGCAGAATATTCCCACTTAGTCTATGATAATATATCATAGCTAAAGATAAAGGCAGCCAAGATGGCAAGGACAATTTAAATTTATGAATTGAGTAAAAGTAAAAAAATGAACTTATGATTTTGGGTCCCCCAGTATGTTTGAATTTTCTAAATCTTACAAATTACAACACAAGTACATACTCATATCCTAAAAATTCTATTCAAGATAGGAAAGTACCTTACATTTAGCAAGCCAAATGACTTATAGAGAAAAAATTTAGTCAGAAACATATTGCGTGAATTTTCCAATTATTCTTCATTTCCAGTATTTCCTGAAGTTGTCTTTAGCTTTAACAGATAATGTTCAATGCAAATGATCCAATTGCAGTTTTGCTGTCAGTGCTCTTTTTCCTGAAAGCAATTCTATATTAATGAAAAAAATTGTCAAGAGTTTATTCTCTACAAGATTAGAAGTGTACTTGAAATTAATATACAACTTGAAAAAAATGAATGAGAATTTAATCAGTCCTCATAGATAACCATTTCCTCTTACAAATTTAAAAAAAAAAAAAAAGAGAGAGAGAGAAATCCCTGAAGTTGTTCTTAAATGAGTAAATGTTCTTTTGCTTATCAGTAAGAATTGAGTAAAAAAAAAAAAAAAAAAAATCACTACATGTCATTTTGCCTGAGCATATATGTCTGTTGTTCACAAAGTTTGAACACCACAATTATGATAGAAAGTCTATTCAGTTTGGCTAAGAAACACTTATTCATGTCCTCTATTTTACATATAAAGCCAGGGATCTAGTTAAGAGATTAGAAAAAACAGTGAATCAACAGAGAGATGTTTCAACTAAATCCTTGAAAATAAGTTAATAGAGAAAGAAGAGTATTATAGAATTTACAACTTCATAAATTTCACTTGGCTAAACTGAATAGACTTTCTGCCATATAATACCACCTAGAATCTCACTGGGATGTAATGGCTAAGATCTTGGAACTCTGGTTCCAAGTTATCAGTGAGAATGGGAATTCAGATAAGAATTTCCAGGCTCTGTTACATATTATTCATTAGATTATAACTTTCCATATAACTTTCCAGACTTTTTGTCCAATTTTTCTCATAAAATAAGTAATAAACAAATGATAAAATTGAGGCTTTTCAAACCTAATAATTTCTCCACGAAGAAAGTTTAACTTGTCTGTCTTTGAACTTACTTTGAACATGAACTTACAATAATTTTTGGGGAAAAAAAAAAAAAAAGATTAGTTTTTACAAAATAATCCGATGATTAAAATATTTTTAAACCACATAAAGTTTTTTTGTTAAAAATAGAAAAAAAGCTTAATAAATTAAATGGTTCTGAATCAAAAGACTTAAAGTACATTTTTTAAACTCAAATATTTCTTTTTGTTTTTGAGTTATTTCATATACTACAGTTGGCCATTTAACTCACAAATTATAAAAAACATGCTCAGAAAAAAAAATTAGATGAAAGACTTAAATGTATCCCTTAACCTGCAACTTTTGAGCTAGTTTATAAAAACAAGAAAGATACATCTATTCTTTTTTTTTAGAATTTTTTCCACAGTATATATGCATGAGTAATTTTTTTATAATATTATCCCCTGTATTCATTTTTCCAAATTTCCCCCCCTCCACTCCCTCTCCCCCATACATTTTACATGTGTTACAGTATAACCTAGATACAATATATGTGTGTAAATACCATTTTCTTATTGCACATTAAGTATTAGATTCCGAAGGTGTAAGTAACCTGGGTAGATAGACAGTAGTGCTAACAATTTACATTTACTTCCCACTGTTCCTTCTCTGGGTGTAGTTATTTCTGTCCATCATTGATCAACTGGAAGTGAGTTGGATCTTCTTTATGTTGAAGATATCCACTTCTATCAGAATACATCTTCATACAGCATTGAAGTGTATAGTGATCTTCTGGTTCTATTCATTTCACTCAGCATCAGTTGATGTAAATCTCTCCAAGCCTCTCTCTATTCCTCCTGCTGGTCATTTCTTACAGAGCAGTAATATTCCATAACCTTCATATACCATAATTTACCCAACCATTCTCCAATTGATGGACATCCATTCATCTTCCAGTTTCTAGCTACAACAAAAAGAGCTGCCACAAACATTTTGGCACATACAGGTCCCTTTCCGCTCTTTAGTATTTCTTTGGGATATAAGCCCAATAGCAGCAATGCTGGATCAAAGGGTATGCACAGTTTGATAACTTTTGGGGCATAGTTCCAAATTGCTCTCCAGAATGGCTGGATTCTTTCACCAACAATGAAGATACATCTATTCTACAGAAGATCTAGCCATAGTCACTGAATTGGAACAAATTACTTTAGGGAGTGAAAAACAGAATCTCTTCACCAAGGGTTGTTTTTTTTTGTTTTTTTTGTTTTGTTTTGTTTTTTTTGTCTGTTTTGTTTTGTTTTCCCACCAGAATATAAAAATTCCCATTAATCCAATAAAAAAAAGAATAATATATTCTGAGAACAGATCATAGATTGAATAATTAATGCACTATACTTCACTAAACATGCTTAAGTTTTCACAAGGCAGAAAGTATTGGGATAAGTGCTGGATAATATCAAAGCAAAATGGAAATCAATATCTTCCCCTCAACAAGCTTTTGTTTTACTTAAAGAATTAACTATATAAATATGCAAGTAATTATATGATTTTTTTTTGTGGGGAGGAGTGGAAAAGAACTGAGTCTTCTAGGAAATATAGATTCTAGAGGGAATGTGAGAAGGCAAGGAGATCAAAAATAAAACAGCAAACAAGCCAGTGTAGACTATGTGAAAGGAAAAGCATTGTCATATAGGACAGGAAAAAGTATAACTTTAGGGTAATAACTTGAAAACTTATAACAATACATACAGGACTGATTGATTTTTATGAATGTATGACAGTTAAAATCATTTATTTCCCTATTGTTATTTATCAAGAACTTTAGCCAGACATAGTAATAGGATCATTGGGCAGAATTAGTAAATAAAAATCCACTGGTAATCTCAAGTCCTCAATTTAGATAGCAACATTAATCTTTATCTATGATCTCTTAGAGTAGAAAATTTTTCAACATGACTGTTACCAATTTTTTTATTCATTACTGTCTGGTGGAAGTAATAGAGTATTGAAACTTTGGATTGCCAAATGCCAAGTCCATGTGAGTAAGGAGCTTCTCCCAGTTTGTAATGTTTTCTTTTAAAAACAATATATGCTATCATGCTAAATTGGTGGCTTTATCTTATTTTTAAAGAATTACTATGGTTTTTAAATTAAAAAGATTATTTAATAAATTCATTTTATATAATTTAATTTCATTTACATTTATATTATACATATATGGCACAAATTGATTCTTTTTGATATTTAACATGACAAGAATTTTCAAAGTTTTAAAAGACAAATTCAAGTTCTAAAGATAGAAAATTACTAAGTATAATAAAGATAAAATTTAAACACAATGATAAAATGTGTTAAACTACAATAAATAAAATTTTACAGTCAAAAGGATAATACATTGGATAGAGTGTTGGGCCTGAAATCAGAAAATTCTGAGTACAAATCTAGCCTCAAACACTTATTGACTGCATTACACTGGGAAAGTCACTTAACCTCTATCTTAGTTTCTTCATCTGTATAAAAGGGATAATAATAACAATAATCACCCCTCAGAGTTCATCTGAGCACAAAATAAGATAAGACTTGTAAAAAATTCAACAAAGTATTAAGTACTGTATAAATACTAGCTATTTTCACTATTGTTATTGTTTTTAGCCAAGAAAAGTGGCTTGAAATCTATCATTTATTAAATGATATAAAAACCTTCCCACATAAAGCAAAATATCATCATCTTGAAACTTGATCACCAACTGTCTTTAAAATTTGTGTTATAATTTTTCTTCAACTGTTTGGTTGGTATCAGCCACTTTTTCCATGGTTTTCCTGAATATCATTTCTACTTGGTCATATAACATATCATTTAGCTGAGATGCTACAGTCCACATGTGGCTGTTTCATTACAAAAGTGATGATAATTAATCATCATAGAAATATGTATGGACACATATCTTAGGTTTCATTGTTATTTATCTCTCTTCTTTGAGTTTTATCTGCAAATGTTTTTAATATAGTAGGGCTTACTTGGGTCTCGTGCCAAATCCTCTATAGACCAGTTTCTTTTTTTTTTTCCTCCACTGAATTTCACTATTTTGTGACATGGTTTTGTTCATAATTTTCTACTGATGATCTTTATATTAGGATTTTTCCCCCAATTGGAATGTTTTATAATTTGTGGTATAAACTGATCTAACCTAGCTTTTTTTCACTGGATCACTTTCTATTTCCCCTGATAATTCTTGTTAAATAAAGAAGTTCTTCCTTAGCAATATGGGTCTTTGGCTTTTTTTTTTTTTTTGACACTCTTATTGTGCTCATTTTGGGGGGAGGTGGTAAGGGCTTGATGGTCAACCATTCTATTACATATCAAATAGCACTGTTGGTAACTTCTTTGAAATATTTAACAACTGGTATTGCTAAATCTATTTCCATCTATTTATTTTTATTGACCTTTTATTCTTCCAAATGCTTTTTATTATTATATATTATATATATAATGTTTCCATGTTACAATTTGATTGCTATAACAAATAAATTTATAGAGTGATACAGATGGTGCCAAAAGTTTTACTATATTCCAATTATCTTGCTATGAAATTGAAGATCTTTTCAACAATTTAAAGTTTCCTTCATTTCTGTTTTTTTTAATTGCCTATATGTTTTATAGAAATGCTATATGTCTTCATAAGTTAATTATAATATACATAATGCATTTAGTACAAGATGAGTAGGTTTTTGTCCCAGAGTTTAAGTATCAGGAAAGTACTATGTCTTTTCAGCAACCACTGTGACTTCCCTCTTGGTCTTCTATCTGTCCACTCTACCATATAATGATTTCTTCTGAGTCTTACCACTTTGGCAACTACCATTTATCAAACTATCTTTTGGAATATACCTTTGTTCCTGTCCCCTAATCTAATTTGCTCCAAGTACAAAATTCTTAGTTATAGATCTCCATTCCCCCCCCCCTCCGCCCTCCTCTCTTTTCTTCTCCTTTTTTCTCTTTTCTCTCCTTTTCTCTTTGGTTTTTATTTTCTTTTCCCTTTCATTTTCCTCCCTTTCACTTTGCTTTCCTTAGCTTTTTGCTTCCTTTCTTGCTTTCCTTTTTCCTTTCCTTTCTTTTTTCCTCTTCCCTTTCCTTCCCTTCCTAAGCTTAGTTTTCCTTTCCTTTCTTTTCTTCCTTTTCCCCTTTCTTTTCTTAATTTTCTCTCTTTTTCCCCCAGTTATAATGGCTTCATGAAATGCCATACATTCTAATGACTTTCATTAGTGTGGGAAAATAAGTATGGCTCAAGGCAATTTGAACATAATCCAACAGTGAATAACTAATCTTTTGTTTCTTTGTTATTATTTTAAATGGAATATGTCTTACCTTCATATTTTGTTACTGATAAACAGAAAGATTATTGATTTGTGTACTTTTTAAAATTCTGCTACTTTGTTCAAATTATTAGCTACTTCAGTGTTTTATTTGAGTCTCAAGGATTTTCTAAAAACACTAGCACCATTACCTACAGTTACAATTTTGTCCCTACTTTGTCTTTTCATTTTTGTAACTACCATTTCTAGTATTTTGTAAAAGATAATGGACATAGTGGACATTACTAATAAAGTCCTTTGGTCCATAAAATCAGATCTCATTTTCCTGGGTAAGTTTCACAAATAATCCTGTATTTTAATTTTAAATAGTGTTTTTATTATATTAATTAAAGGTATTTTATACTATTTAGCATAGTTATCATAAATGAGTACTTTTTAATCAGAGGCTTCTTGTAAAAAGCTGCAAATTATTAATGTGATTATATAAATTTTATGTGTCTAATATGATTTTTATTATATTATACACAAATATTTTCTGACTAGTCAATTATACTTTGAGATGATATAAATCTATGATATTCATAATGAATATTTCAAACATTTTATAGCACTTTTGCCATTATTTTATTTATTATTTCTACATTAATATTAATGACTGACATTGATCTTTTTCTTTCTTTCTTTCTATTATCTCTCCCTGGTCTGAATATCAATGAATATTTTTCTCATAAAATGAATTCAGTTGGGTTCCTGTCTTCTCTATTCTTGTAAAAGATTTATTTTGCCTTTCCCTCCCTTTCCTCTGTTATCTTCTCTTGGAATAAAGCTGGGAAAGTGATGCTTCACTCCCTTTACTTGAGGAAAAGCTCATCATGCCTTACAGGAATAAGAGAATGCTGATTTGTATATGCTTGCCCAAGTGACCTGAGAGAAAAGTTCCTGGAAGTTAGGTGTCTGGTTATACTTTGTCTTCCTGTTTCTCTCTCTCTCAGCCCAGGTCAAAGACCACAAAATGGGCTGAAAATGAATTTTCTCAGGCCAAGAAATGGCAACAGAGAAGACAATGGTGAATGATCAAGAATTCCTACAATTAAACAAGAGGGAGCTTGATAAGTGTTTACCTAATTAGCCAGAGAGGGGAAATTATGGAAAATATTTATGATCTCTAACATCTGTGCAGGAGAGGAAGAATCTTGTTTTTCTAAGTGCTATGAGTTGTGGTTGTGGCATTTTAGCAAAGAGGGGAACTTTCTTGAAGAATACCTGACTTGAAGATTATATCTAAAATAACCTCAGGACTGAGAGTGTGTAAATCAGGGAATTTTCTGAGCAGTACAACTCTTAGAAAAAGAATAGAACAACTAGAGTGACCCCCTGTGTTCTAGAGATGAGTAAAATATTAAAACTCCAAAGTGGTGAAGAAAAACAACGAACTCTGCTCCCTGCTTTTATTATTTCTTGATGTCTTCTGTTGTTTTTCCTGGATTCAGTCCCTTGGGGAAAAAATAAAATAAAACAATGAAGTTATTGAATCAATACCGAATGATATCTGACATCAAACTAAAGGATTTCTTCATCAAGACTTACTGAGACAGCAGTAGGACAGAGATATATATATGCATAATTTGAGCCCTTTAAAATGCCTGGGTCAAAAGTGCTTATCAGATCGCCATTTTCCCCCTCAAGGGGGAATTCTATTATATCTATACTTTGTACACAATATCCATTCCAGTCAGTCCTACTGTGGGCATGGAAGTAAACCTAGATCAGTGTATGGGGAGTATTGATGTAATCCTTCACTTCCTTTCTTTGAGTGAATGAGAAAGGAGGGCTCAAGTAAAATACAAGAAAGATGATGGGGGAAGAATGACTGAAAACAGAGAAGTGGGGGGTGAAGAGGGTATTATACAAAATACCCAGTTTTCTGAATTAACTCTTTTGCTGTCACTAGGGCCTGATCCTGCCTGGATGGATTTCAGGTACCATGTTGTTGATCTCAGTCAGTAGGGGATCTTTCTTCCTCTAATTTTTAAAGAGAACCAAAAAACCTCAGGAAGATCATGTTTTGATTTGCAAGTGAATTGGACTAGATTGAGGCAAGCTGTGCAAAGCCACCAACCTCTCTCTCCCCTCTTGGGAATTAACTTAAAATTGTGATTTATCTTTCTGAGATTGAGGTTAAAATCTCAAATTCCTATTTTGTTTATTTATTAATTTTATATTGTGGCACTTACTCTAGGATGAACCTCCCAACTCACACTTCTAGATTTATATTGGTTTCTCTCCATTGTTTATTCATTATAGCTATGGCTAAAACTCAATTCACAGTACCCCTCTTTTCTTATGCTTAGACTCACTGCTTTGAATCCTTTATTGGATTCAGCCTTCTACTAGGCAAGCAGCTCTGCTCTGGGAGAAAGAAAAACAAAAACCCTTTCCTTCTCCTCCCACTAGGGAAAAATGGTTCCTTTGCCAGAAGCTTACATTTGCTTGCATTTTTCTCCACACCTGCTATTTATCCCTTCCTTTCTCTCCTTAATATCCACACCTCCCCCCCCCCCAAAGCCATTTAAGCTATGGCAAAGATTTTTTTTTTAAGTAGAAAATTTTTTGAAAAGTCAAATCATATATGAAGAAAAAATGATATTTTATTATTCCTCTCTTGTGCATTGCCCACTCTTTACAAAGAGTAGCAAGAGCTGTTTGGGAGTACTTGTACAGCTATCTCTCTTCAGTCACAATGTAGACTCTGCAGAACTGTCTCTCGACTTGCTTTTAATATGTTTTGATTTTTAAAAAGTTATGAGGGCCATGGATAGTTCTTAACTTATCCAGTGACTAATGTTATCAATCTTGAACAAAGAAATTCTTTATACATTAAAAAGAAGTTGTAGGAATACACAGGAGAGCTACTGGAATACACGGGAGCCACCTGGCAGTGGCTGCTGGAGATCCAACCCAGAATGGATCTCCTCTTGTGAGAGGATGATACAAGGAGACTGACAAGCAGTTACTGTTCTCCGACCTCTCTGACTGAGAGACCGCTGCATTGTCTGACCTCTCTCTGTTCCCTATGCCTCCAATTTATCTCATTCCCGGTCTACAACACCTGTGTCAGCAAAGTCTGTCTTGCAATTCCTTCAGATGTTATGATCCACAGCTGTGGAGGCTCTCAGAGAATTGACCCATCCCTTAACAAGAGGTAACTGAGTGTAAACACTTATTCAATCTTTCTTCAGTACCATAACACCTATGGCTTTCTGCTAATCACCCCTTAACTTCTGTAACTGAGTTGGAACAAAAATCAGTTGTCCAAGGGTGTCTTGATCAATTCATTTCACTAATATTGGATGTCCTGAATATAAGAGGCATTTATAAATAGATCTGAAATGCTCTATTCCATGTCAAGGGACAATGGAAGTCCACTTTTTAGGGAGCAGGAAGACAGATGTGGCTAGATAATACTTTCACCTTTCTTCTATCTTCAGTGAGGATATTCTACTTGGAATTATGTCTCTCAGTCATATACTTGACATCTAGTGGTATGATTCTTTGAGGGTTCAGAAGGAAAAGTTCCTTTCCTATTTGCTTCAAGAGGAAATCAATCTGCCCTCAACCAGAAGAATAACAGTAAGCTTAATCTTAGGCAGTTTAGTTACCCTTCCATACTCACTACATAGTTATTACACAGAAGACAATCATGGAAGCAAACATATTTATTAAAACAAACTAAGACAGCAATCATGGAAGATACATAGCTCAATTTGGATCATAAAATACATAAGTGTTAGAGGGCTCAGTAATCTTAAAGGAAAATGAAATTTCAATTCAATCAGGCACTGTGATAGGTATTGGGTATAAATTAAAATTAATTAATTAAGATTTCAGGTATTAGGAATTAAAGAATAGTTTGGAGCATGATTTTTCTCCTGTTCACCATTCAGAGTAAATACTTTGTCTCCTTTTCCTGTCTCTCTTTTTCTGATTTTTCTTTATAGGTAATCTCCCTCCAAAATGGAGTCACATTCCCTATCATATACTATGTCACCAGAATACATTTGTTAAGGTCTAGAATTTGGGGTTCCTGGTGAGGGAACCAAAATGATGAGTTAGTGACAGGTTCAGGGAACCAAATGAAGGTCCCTGGCTCCCCTAGATTCCCTTAGGATTCGGCGCAGGGTAGAGAGTTGTGGTAATCCCCTTTTGGTGGCGCAGAGGTCCTTCATAAAGGAATTTACAAACCTGAAAAGCTAGACTGGTAAAAAGTTTATTGTTGGCATTGGGAAGTCAGCCTTTGCTATGCACAAATTGAAAGACTGAATTCCTTGGTGGCAAGGTCATAACAGAGAAGTAAAGTTTCTAGTGGAGAAGTCCTGGCAGAAAGGTATAAAGTTTTGTTAGGGAAACAGGTGAGAAAGATAAAGAGAGGGTAATACTGAAAGAGAATATCATTTCAGCAGGCAGAGGGTTACTGCTATGTCAGGAAGACAGAGGTTCCTTGGCATATTAGGTCCTCTGCAAGGGCTGAGCCACTAGTTGGCTCATTTTATAATAGAAGCCTAGGCTAGCAGCTCTTGATGGGGGCTGGATATAGTTTGAGCTGGAATCTGAGAAAATCTTGGAATTGAATGAGTGTCTTTGGACTAATCTCCAATTCAATGGGGTTAGACTCTCCAACTTTGGACTCAACTAGCCCCACCTAGATAACAGAATGAAGTTGTTTGTCCTGTTTCCCTCTGGTAGGGTCTTTTACAGAGGCCAGGATTCAAGGAGACTTTCTCCTTAAAGGAGTTTTCAGAGAGAGGGAGTTTTGGGGTTCCCTTTCGTCACATTCAGAGGACAACTAAGTTGATTGGGACTTGAATTTTGTTTTGTTTTGTTTTGGTTTGGTTTTTAGTTTTTTTTTTATTAATTTCATAATGATAACTTTTTTTTTGACAGTACATATGCATAAGTAATTTTTTTTTTTTACAACATTATCCCTTGTACTCCCTTCTGTTACGAATTTTTCCCCTCCTTCCCTCTACCCCTTCCCCTAGATGGCAGGCATTCCCATACATATTAAATACGTTATAGTATATGCTTGGTACAATATATATGTGCAGAACGTAATTTTGTTATTGTTGTTGTTGCAAAGGAAGAATTTTATTTGGAAGGTAAAAATAATCTGGGAAGAAAAACAAAACAAAACAAAACAAAAAAATGCTCACAGTTTACACCCATTTCCCAGTGTTCCTTTTCTGGATGTAGCTGATTCTGTCCATCATTTATCAATTGGAATTGGATTAGATCTTCTCTATGTTGAAGATATCCACTTCCATCAGAATATATCCTCATACAGTATCATTGTTGAAGTGTATTATGATCTCCTAGTTCTGCTCGTTTCACTCGGCATCAGTTGATGTAAGTCTCTCCAAGCCTCTCTGTATTCCTCCTGCTGGTCATTTCTTACAGAACAACAATATTCCATAACATTCATATACCATGATTTACCCAACCATTCTCCAATTGATGGACATCCGTTCATTTTCCAGTTTCTAGCCGCTACAAAAAGGGCTGCCACAAACATTTTGGCACATACAGCTCCCTTTCCCTTCTTTAGTATTTCCTTGGGATATAAGCCCAGTAGTAGTATGGCTGGGTCAAAGGATATGCACATTTTGATAACTTTTTGGGCATAATTCCAGATTGTTCTCCAGAATGGTTGGATTCTTTCACAACTCCACCAACAATGCATCAGTGGGACTTGAATATTTTTAAAGAAGGAAGAAAGGAAGGAAGGAAGGAAGGAAGGAAGGAAGGAAGGAAGAAAGGAAGGAAGGAAGGAAGGAAGGAAGGAAGGAAGGAAGGAAGGAAGGAAGGAAGGAAGAAAGGAAGGAAGGAAGGAAGGAAGAAAGGAAGGAAGGAAGGAAGGAAGGAAGGAAGGAAGGAAGGAAGGAGGGAAGGAGGGAAGGAAGGGAAGGAAGGAAGGAAGGAAGGAAGGAAGGAAGGAAGGAAGGAAGGAAGGAAGGAAGGAAGGAAGGAAGGAAGGGAAGGAGGGAAGGAAGGGAAGGAAGGAAGGAAGGAAGGAAGGAAGGAAGGAAGGAAGGAAGGAAGGAAGGAAGGAAGGAAGGAAGGGAAGGAAGGAAGGAAGGGAAGGAAGGAAGGAAGGAAGGAAGGAAGGAAGGAAGGAAGGAAGGAAGGGAAGGAAGGAAGGAAGGAAGGAGGGAAGGAAGGAAGGAGGGAAGGAAGGAAGGAAGGAAGGAAGGGAAGGAAGGAAGGAAGGAAGGAAGGAAGGGAAGGAAGGAAGGAAGGAAGGAGGGAAGGAAGGAAGGAAGGAAGGAAGGAAGGAAGGAAGGAAGGAAGGAAGGAAGGAAGGAAGGAAGGAAGGAGGGAAGGAAGGAAGGAAGGGAAGGAAGGAAGGAAGGGAAGGAAGGAAGGAAGGAAGGAAGGAGGGAAGGAAGGAAGGAAGGAAGGAAGGAAGGAAGGAAGGAAGGAAGGAAGGAAGGAAGGAAGGAAGGAAGGAAGGAAGGAAGGAAGGAAGGAAGGAAGGAAGGAAGGAAGGAAGGAAGGAAGGAAGGAAGGAAGGAAGGAAGGAAGGAAGGAAGGAAGGAAGGAAGGGAAGGAAGGAAGGAAGGGAAGGAAGGAAGGAAGGAAGGAGGGAAGGAAGGAAGGAAGGAAGGAAGGAAGGAAGGAAGGAAGGAAGGAAGGAAGGAAGGAAGGAAGGAAGGGAAGGAAGGAAGGAAGGGAAGGAAGGAAGGAAGGAGGGAGGGAAGGAAGGAAGGAAGGAAGGAAGGAAGGAAGGAAGGAAGGAAGGAGGGAAGGAAGGAGGGAAGGAAGGAAGGAAGGAAGGAAGGAAGGAAGGAAGGAAGGAAGGAAGGAAGGAAGGAAGGAAGGAAGGAAGGAAGGAAGGAAAGAAGGAAGGAAGGAAGGAAGGAAGGAAGGAAGGAAGGAAGGAAGGAAGGAAAAGAAAAAAAAGAAAAGAAAAAAAAATCTTTGCTCTGTTACTTAAAGCATTTAAGCATTTGCCATGTATATTGTAGAGGGAATTCTGATTCAGGTATTGATGGGATTTACTAGATAGTGTCTGAGGTCCTGTCTGACACTGAGATTCTGTAATTGAAGGAGAAAAAGAAGTGGGTCTAGAATCTAGAGACCCTGATATGATTCTCAGTTCTCACATTTAATAGCTATATGATAATGGACAAGTTAAGCAATAAAGTGGGGTTAACAATATTTATATTACTTCCTTGCTGGGGCTTTTGAGGAGAATGTTTTGTAAACTTTAAAACAATATAGAACTATAGATACAAATTATCATTATAATTGTGAAATTCTTTTTGTAATTATATTTTGACCTTATATTTTTTAGAAAGACTAATGAATTATATGAGGCACCACTATTACAGACATTCCACTATAGAAGAGACAGACTGAAGGGTTTAAAATTTTTTCCCCTCTCACCTTTCTGGAGCATGAGAAGAAACTACTTTGTAATTGGATGTGTTTGTGTTTCAGTGCTTTATAATATGGTTATTATAAAGGTGTCCTTGTCTGTTCCTTTCCGGTATTTTAAAAAGCTTTCATTTACTGTTTGAGCAATTCCAGGAACTACTCACCTGTGGTTCATGGTATTGAAAGGGCTTTATAATGCAACCCAATTTGCAGGGTGATTGCAAACCTTTGTGCAATTTTCCAAGAAAACTCTGGTGTTGCACTGTGATGGACAGATGCCCTAGGTCTCTTTTTGATACTCACAGAGGGAGATACTCATGACAATATAACAGCAAGAATTCAAAATAATATCCAGGAACTGGGTGAAGAAAATGTTTCAGAGGATGATTATATATGGAACATGGAGTTGAGAAAAAGAGTTGTTTGCAAAACTGGTAGGGCACCCTCCATATATTCAAGAACTACATCTGATTCAGGCTGGTTAGGAGCTCCAAGCTTGGGCAATTCCTGGAAGTACCAATTCTAAATCCACTTAATTGTATTCTGAGGTTGTAATGTAATAATAATAGTTACAATTAATAATATAACAATAGTTATATAGAGTTCTCATTAACAAAGCTTTTGAGGATCTATCTTTTCATTGAGATATGGCGAATTAACTATAACATGTATATAAATAAGGGAATGTAGTGAACATCCAAAGCAAATTCAGGGTTTGTGAAAGAACATAAATGACTAGGAGTGCCGGAGGAAAGTCTTGTGTAGGAGGTGGCTGGCTTCTAAGCTGAATTTTGAAGGAGACCAAATTCCTGGAGTAGAAATAAGAAGATTGGATGTTCTAGGCATGGGGACAGCCTGTGCAGAGGCAGAGCTATGAAATAGAATGTCCTCTGAAAAGAACAAATAGGTCAGCTTGGCTTGGAATGAGGAATGTGTGAGAGGAAGCAATGCAAAATGGGTCTGGAGAATAGGCTGGAGCCAGATTTGGAAAGAATGTCAAAAAGCAGAGTTTGGATCTTCTTCTAAAATAATGGGAAATTATAGAAGTTTTTTTTCAGCAGCAGAGTAACAAGGTTAGACTTGTCCTTTAAGAATACCAGTTTGGCAAGTTCTTCCCATAATTTCTTGTTCTGTTCTCTGAGACCAAGCAGGACAAATCCAATCTTTTTTCTACCTTTGGAGCTAGGCCGTCTAAGTCCCATATCCAATATTTACTATTATTTATGAATGTCACAATCTCTGATCTTTATAGAGAGAATTATATTTGCACTACTTAAGATCCAGAGTTGATGTGAAGAATTTCCTTTGTGAAACTTAAGTATTATTGAAAATTACTTAAAATCGTTATTGTTAGTATTATTATTATACACAAAGCATTTATGCTATTGTGTGGCAGGGTATGGTGTCCATTTTTTCATAACAATACTCTTCCTTACCCACACTTGCTATATTATGAAAAATTGATAGATTCAAAAAGAGGTAAGAGCAGAGCCCTAATCCTGACCTTAGGTCAATAAGTAATCAGCCAAGTCATGAATCCCAATATGGAACTGATTGTAAAATGCAAAAGAATATATATTAATGACAGATTTAAAGAGATTCAAAATCATGGAAAACTTCTTTTCAATAGTAGCAACATGATTAATAAGAATGAGGAGATGTTGGGTGCCTAGTTCTGTGCTTTCTTCATTGTGGCACATTTTGATCATAGAAACTCCTCCCACTGATACTTTCCAGAGGGGTACTAAGACATTAAATGCTTCATCATTTTTTCATGGTTTTTCATGGTCTAAAAACAATTAGCAGCTAAGTGGTATAATAGATAAAGCACCAGGCTTGGAGTTAGAAAGGCTCATCTTCCTGAGTTCAAATCTGGCCTTAGATACTTACCAACTGTGTGACCTAAGCAAAACATTTCATCCTATCTGCCTCAGTTTCCTTATCTGTAAAATGAACTGGAAAAGAAAATGGCAAACTACTCCAGTATTTCTGCAGGAAAACTCTAAATGAGGTCATTAAAGAGTCATACTTGACTTAACAAACAACAACAACAACAACAACAAAAAAAAAAAAAATTGAGTTATTCCAAGAATAACTAGCTGACAATCTCAGGGAATACTGCAATTGCTGAAATCAGAAAAGTAGAAAAAAGAAGTACAGTGTGCTTTACTGGTTCCTATTGTCACCTCAAAAACCTGGGATAGAGTTATTATTATACATATTTTACATTTGAGGAAAATGAGGCAAACAGAGGTTAAACGATTTAATCAGCATTGCATAGCTTAGTAAGTATTTAAGTCAGTCAGGTCTTCCAAACTTCAGGAGCAATGTTCTATACACTGAACTACTTAGCTAAACCCTGGCTATTGGAAACCTTGGCTCAGTCTCTTTTAGTTGTCTCATCTACTTCATTCTTCCATTTAGAGCCCCAAGCATGGGATTAGATGACACCATTTCATATTTGTAACACTAACTGTCCTATAGTGCCAGTATCGAGGTGCTTAACTGTGACACAGGATCCCCAGTTCCATAGGATTTATATCCTATGGTATATATCTAAGTGTCACCTTTCACTTCTGCCAGATCAATGATGATAAAATAGTCCATGAATTCTGCCCACATGTCTGCTGTTGCACAAATATCTAGATGAATAGCTAGCTGGAGCTAGTATGACCATTCTCTCAGATTCAACACCACCTCCAGCAATCCTTCTAAAGTGGCAGAGTGAAATAGAAATATTTAGATTGTAGTATTGACAAACTTGTCATGGAACCATTTAATCTCAGACTCTGATGCTCTGGGGATTATGTATGCCCTCCATCCCATTCTCTATTTTTCTGTCTAGAAATTCCTTGGGACTCAGAAATGTGCCATTCAGCTTATTATCACTAACACTATTCATGTATCATCATTTGTGCAGCCATTCCCCAATTGATGTGCAACTTCTTAGTTTCTAGTTCTTTGCTACTCCAAAAAAACAAAAACAACAATAAAAAAGACTTGTTATATGGATTTTTTGCCCTTTTAAAAAATCCCTTTAGTATATAGGAGTAATAGTTGTATTATTAGATCAAAGGATGTGCAGATTTTAATAATTTATCAGATATCAGACAAATATGAGACATCACTGTTTCACTGGCAGAATGTAAACTTCTTGTAGATAGTTACATTTTTTTTTCTTTCTATGACCATTTCTCAGCACAGTCTGTCAAGTAAAGCATTTAAAAAATGCTTGTTCATAGATTGATTGGCCAAGATCAGGAGGCATCATGGATTTATGGATGGGGTGCCATATTTGGAGGAAAGAAGGCAAATATTTGAATCTGACTCACTTCTGGCCTTGGCTACTTGTGAATTTGAGGATTTTTTGGAATTTCAGTTTCTTCAGGATTGAGACTCAATTAGAATCTACATAAGATAATAGCAGCTAGGTGGTGCCCTAGTGCACTGAGTGCTGGACTTGGAGTTACTAAAACCTGAGATCAAATCTGGCTTAAAATATTTACTAGCTGTGTAACTCTGGGCAAGTCACTTAACCCTATTTGCCTCAGTTTTCTCATCTGTAAAATGAGCTGGAGAAGGAAATAGCAAACTCTTTGCCAAGAAAACTCCAAATCAGCCAACCAAGTCAAAATCGGAGAGATGTGATTTCCTACTTGGATAAACGCTTTGGGCTCCAGTTCGCTCATCTATAAAATCTAATTTGCTTCAACACACATTATATTTTCTACTTTGTGTAAGGCACTTTGCTAGACAAAAACAAAAACAAAGCGTCCTGGCCCGCAAAGAAATTTTCATTCTCTGAATAAAGTTTAAATGGTGTCTAAGGTCCCTTCCAGTTCTAAATATAAATTTCCAAAGGATTTGAACTTTGAGACTAAATTAGAATCTGTGTAAAGTAAAGGGCAGCTAAGTGGAACAATGGATGGAGTGCTGGGTCTGGAGACAGAAGGACTTTTCTTCTTGAGTTCAAATGTGACCTCAGGCATTTAATTGTTGTGTTGCTCTGGGAAAGTCACTTAACCCTGTTTGCCTCTGTTTCTTCATCTGTAAAATGGAGTTCAGAAGGATATGGTAAACCACTCCAGTATTTTTTCCAGGAAATCCCAAATAGGGTCACAAAGAGGTCAACATGATTGAAAACAAAAACTCCTGAAGTGTAGGGTCAAGCCAAGGTTTGCTAAGATATACATCCAAAGGGTAGGATTTCAGTCAGGGCAAATGGAGTTGCTTCCTAAGGTTAGAAAAGTCAACAGAAAAGCAGGGAGAATACTCTCTGAAAGAAGGCAGAGAGACAAGAACATGTCAAAAAAATTGTGGTTTGTCCCTTGAATTGTGATATAATGGGAAAAACCTTAGACCTGGATACACAGGACCAACCAACCAAATCAAAATCACAGAGGTACTGTCTCCTATATGGGAAAGCTCTGTGTGCTTTAGTTCCCTAATCTATAAAATCTAATTCACTTCAACACTCATTTACATTTTTTGTGGACTTATATTGTGCAAGTCTACAGTGCTAAGCAAAAGCAAAAACAAAGTCCTAACCCTCAAGGAATTTTCATTCTGTGAGAATGAAGGATTACACTAAATTATCTTGAAAATACCTTCTGAGTTTAAATCTTATGATCCATGAACTTCCTTGCTAGAGCAGATGATTATTTTTAATGTCGATTGTTTTTTAAACAGCACTTTTGGGTTATGTATCACACAGGGAGTTGTAGAATAAAAACAAGATCATGTCAGTACCAAAGTCCTTGATGATATACTTGAACACAAAACTGCATTCAAAACCTAGCACTACATCATAGTTTGTATTCATCATTCTCAGCCTGTGTTTTCATAGCTGCATAGTACATCATTTGGACCTCTTCAATTGGCTGGCAAGATGGCAAGTCATCTGGTATAGAGACAACACAAATAAGCATAGAACATAAATAACTTGGTGTAATTTGTTTATTGTAATTAGTGGTCTGAAATATATCCTTCTCTTGCTTGACCTCATCTACTAATCTGCCTAACAAAAACTGATTATACTCTAGAATAGTCAGAAGAACTTATTTATGTCTGGTTACATGTCATGAATTGTGGTAGGAAAAAAAATCTAAGGCTCAGAATCCTTTTTGGAATCAAAGAATAGGTTTTTTCAGTACAATAAACACTCCAAATGCAGAGAAAAATTGGGTGACTTTATGACCTGCTGCTTTTGAAAAGTATGATTCTGAACAGTTATTTAAAATGTTAAAACTAAAAAAAAAAAAAAAAAAAAAGAATAACATGATGGGTTTTTTGTAAAAATATCCTTCTTATTTATTGAATATGTTTTATTTCCTTGGCTTTTCTGCTTCCATTTTGAGACTTACAAAATCTATGTAATTTTTATTACATATATTGTATAGTTCTCTAAATGATGGGTAAATTGTTCCCAAAGAGTAAAGAAGGTTTGCCTTAAAGAATTCACACCATTTTGGAGTTGGAAAGGATCTAAGAATACATTTATTCCAATTCTTGCTTAAATATATCCCCTTCTATAATATACTTAACAAATAGTCATCTAGTCTTTGACTGAAAATTTCCAATAGCCAGTTCTAATTAGTAGGGAATTTTCATTTACATTCAACCTAAATTTGCCTTTTTGCAATTTCTGCCAAATGCTATTTGTTTTATTCTCTGGAACCCTACAAAGCAATTTGAATTTCTCATATGACAGCCTTTCAAATATTTAAAAGCTATTTTGTCTATCATTAATTTTTCTTCTCAGATTAAATATTATACATTATACATATAAATATTATACATATGTTTATATGTATATATACAGGATACAAATGTACATGTATATGGGTATGGGTACATTTATCCATTTTACATTATGCATGTAAAAAATGTATATGGATTTTCCAAATCCCTAACCCTTGTGACATGGAAGAGATAACTGTACAGTTCTCCAGATAGGGTATGAAAAAGTCAGGAGGAATGTATAATGTGATCATCTTTCTAAGCCTAAATGCAATACTCTCAAGTAGCCCAAAGATTTATAGGTTTTCTTTGGCTTTCATATCAAAACTCAATTGAGTTTATGTTACCCTAGAATCATCAGATATTTTCAGATAGTTTGTCTACCTATGTTTACCCCATGTAGTACTTGTGAAATTGCTGGGGGTTTTTGTTTGTTTCTTTGTTTTGGAGGGGAAGTGGTAATTTAATGTGAGACTTTACATTTACCCCTTTGAAATTCCATTCTATTGGCTATAACAACAGTTTGGTTTTGTTGAAACATTTTTTTTTGACATGACTCTGCCATTCTTTTTATTAGCAGTCCTTCCTAATTTTATAGTAAATTTGATGAACTTGTCATATTGTATTTAATTAGTCGAACAATAAAAATGTACAATAGCAAAGGTCCAGATTTAGATTTTTGAAGTATTCCCCTGGAGACCTCTGATATTAAGTCATAATTAATGACTCTTTGCATCAGGTTATTAAATCAGTTCTGAATCTACAGCACATGCATGTCATTACTTCATCTCCTGAGGTCCCTGAAGCATGTAGACTACAACATCACAGAGAAATTGTGAACTAGGCTGGCTTGTGCCCAACTTGACTAAATGCATTAGAAATTTGAAAGGTTGAAAAAAATGGGACCAGCAATAAAACCTAGAAATTTGAGAAAACTAAATTAACTTTGGGATATTTCAAACTAGATGTTCTAGAGACATTTCAAACTCAACTTGTCCAAAACCAAATTCATTATCTTTCACCCCAACTTTTCCCTATTCCAAATTCCCCCATTTCTATACACACAAAAAACTTAAGCAATCTTTCATGATCCCTGATTGTTTGTGACACTTTACTCTTCTTCAACACACTTATCTAATCAGTTACCAAATGTTGTTCCTACCTCCACTACATCCCTCACATTTGGCCCCTTTTTTCTCCTCTCATAAACAAGCCCTTTAGTTCAGGCCCTCATGAACTCTAGCCTCATTTATGACAACACACTATTAACTAATCTCCCTGCCTCAAGGCTCCCATCATTCCAGTCCATCTTACTCATTGATACAAAAGCAATTTTCCTCAAGAGCAAATATGATCATATTGTTCCACTCTTCAATCAATTCAGTTGTTGTTTGTGGCCTCTAGGATCAAATAGAAACTCTTGTGTTTAGTTTTTAAAGCCCTTCAGAATCTGGAACTAATCTACCTTTTCAGACTTACTGAACATCACTCCCCTTCTTATACCCTGGAATCTAGTCAAACTGGCTTTCTCATCCACAGTCCTCCATTTCCTTTCTCCATGCATTTACACTGGCTATGTCTTGTGTCTGAAAAAGACACCCTTCTCATCTATATTTCATATTATCACTTTCTTCCTCTAAAACTTAGCTCAAGTACTACTTCCTATTTGAAGCCTCCTCTGATTCTCCTTAGCTGTTAGTGTCTTCTCTCTATCTTTTATTTATTTGAATTTACTTTATATTTATGATATATTAATTTATGTATGCACTTATCTCCTCTGTTAGAATATAACAAGCTTTTGAGTGAAAATGATTTCTATTTGAATTTGTATTTGGCACATTGCAGATACTTTAGTAAGTGCTTATTAGTTGAATGATTAATGACACAAGACCTAAAGTACACTTTGTGAGATTTTCCCACTCTCAACCCAGAATATCTGAATCAGCCCAGAAAATTTAGGAAAATGTATGTTATCTCCTAGTTTACTGAAGTTGAATTCCCATTTTTTAGTACACAGATCACAAAATTAAAGACATTTTTGTAACTAAGGAAAAAAAAATTGATAACAGATCTCTTACACAATGAACATTTCTTCTTCAGAGGTCTCTACAGTATCTTTAACAGTCATAAGAAGGAAGGCTCCTTGATGGCTCAGCATTTTAAGGCATTTAATATCTCTAGTAACTAGTAAGTTTGGTAATTTCTCTTAGTCACAGTTAAAACCCAAAGAGACAGCAAATTTGAATTTTGGTGGTGTCTTTGCATAGATATAGTATATGTATTGTGTTGCCCATGTAGATTATGTGGTCCACATGGTTTTGTCTAAATGTGGTTTATAAAGAAGTGAACACACACACACACACACACACACACACACACACACACACACACACAAGAAGAGAGACAAACAGAAAAATAGTGAGATTCTCTACTCATCTTTCTCCGTAGGAAACTGGTTCCTACCAAGGAAGCAGGAGATTGGTGTTAGAGGCTGGCCTCTAATTTCTTTTCAGAGAAGGGTGTGTTGAACTAGAATTATATTTCTATGCTGCTCCTAAATGTGATAGGGCAGGAAGAATAATTTTAAGTTTAAGTTGTGCTCTTGATAGCTATCCCTTAATAGGGAAAAGAGTATTCCAAACTATATATACAAGGCTTGATTTCCTTCTCACCAAATGCTAGTTACCAAAGATTAAATGTAGTGAATAGTAAATAGCCTTATATAATAAAAAAAATAGACTCATCTTGGACAATCAAGATGATAGCAAATAGAAATCAGATAAAGTACACAGATAAGGATATATCAGACAATACTCAGAATGAATGGGCTCTCCTAATTACAATAACTTAACCAAGAAAAAGAATCCCAGTTCTCATCCACAGAGCATTTCTCCAAATTTCTAGTATAGTAAAAGAGAGGGAAATGATCCAGGAGTTAACTCCGTATCTGGTGGCTTCTTCCCAGAGTTTTTCTCTTCCCTCAAGGATCTTGCCCTGAAAAGAATTTGGAACTTCTCTCTGCAATCTGGAAGCCAGAGGGCCAGAATAGTTCCTCCAAGATCTCACACAGGTGTGGACAATCAAGTAATCAATCTCCACCAATGAAAGGAGTCTTAGTAATCAGAGCTAAGCACTTAGTTATGTAGATAAAGGTCATTAGAGTACTCCCAGTCTGATTGGAGATATGCTTCTCTAGTACAAAAAAAAAAAAAAAAAAAAAGGCAAAAAAACAAACAAAGTCCTGTTAGACTAGGAATTTCTCTTTATGACTTTTTTCCTACCCACCCATAAGACTTGGCTTTACAAAATAGAGATCAGGGATCAATAATCTTCCCTGTGTGTCACTCCAGATTCTGATATGGTGAGTATGGATTTGTGATATTCTTCTACTATCAAATGTCCAGAATGGACGCTGTGTTGCTATATAGGTAAGAGGTTGCTGAGCATTCCTATTGACCTTTTCTCTTTTCTTCAGGGCAAAAGTCAAAGGTAACAGTCCTTCAGAGTGTGCTGCCATGCTGAGGCCATATATTTTGCACATATATGAGCATAGTAGAAAGAGCACTAACTGGAGTCAAAAGAGTTGGGTTCAAAGCTTACTTCTAATGCTTATTACCCCTATCACTTTGGATAAGTCATGTAATTTAAAATAAAAGGGTTGCACTAGATTTCCTATGATACTATAATTCCTAGGATTTCACTATCTCCTTGTTTATTAACTGGGGGGAAAAACGTATTGTTTCTTCTCTCATTGTGTCTCATAAGTCACAATATGAGTTAAGTGGATGGTGTTATTTTAATCACTCTATAAAATATGCATCCACCCAAAGTGAAGGGACTAGATGGGGAAGTTGTCTACTCTTCTAGCTCTCAGCAATTTTTTTTTAGGACATTAACTCTGGGAGAAGAAAGGGAGTCGTTTTTCTGTTGCTATACTGATGCCTTCTTAATCATTTAGATGCCAGTGGCTCCAGGTTTCTTTGTAATTTGGAGACAGTGCCTTATTTACACAGCTGCTACTAATTAAAAAAAAAAAAAAAAAAAAGTGGAAGCCTTTTGTAATGTTACCATTGGATCACCAGGTTTATTTATTTTCCCCCATTTCAAGAGGTGTTAATTTGACCTGTATTTAAGTCTAATGTGTGAAATAAACTACAGAAAAATCATATTCTACAATAATAAAACCTTAGGTTTGCTGTCTATTTCAGCTAATAATGTTATTATAGGGACAGAGATTGTTTGCTATAGAAAATTGTTTGTGAAAACTTCCTGCTCTTCTTATTTTCATCAAGGATACCAGTGGTACATAAATAGATCATTCTCACAAAAGTTTTATAAAGATGAAAAAATAGGAATTGGGATTGCTCTTGATAAGTTTGCTTTGTCAAGTTTAATAATATTTTCAAATCTTTTAATAACTTCCCTCTCTGAGATATTTTGATTATTGCTTATCATATTATCTTAGTGTAATCTAATCCATTTTTCTTACTTGCCAATCTTAAAAGCCAGTTCAAATTCCACTTTTTGCACATTTGAAATTGAGATATTTGGTATTTTAATATATTTATTTTATATTCTCTTGCCTCATATCATAACCTTCTTTTGTTGCTTTTATGAATCTAATCTGGGATTTTGCACAGGAATCATGTGATGATAGATTTAGAGTTGGAAAAGAATTTATATAGATAATATATCTATATATAGCCCTTTATTTTATTAATGAGGAAACTGAAGCATAGAATTTAAATGTCTTGTTCAAAATCACAAGTGAAAAATAAAATTTCAATCCATATCTTCTGACACAACTCTTCCAATGTACCAGGCTGCTTCATTGTGTGGAATCTTTCAAGCTAGAAACTTAAAGTTACAAACTAGCAACTGTTTTCTTACCACCTCTTTGTATATAAATTCAAAGGAAAGAAACCACATCAGTCCTGCTTGAAAGTCCAAACTCTACTGTGGCTCTTGAACTGACCTGATGCTAGAGTTGTCCTGAAATATAGAATCTAATTTGCCCAAATCCTGGGATTACCTTTTTGTTTATCATGGACTGCATCCTTCTGCCATGGTCTAAAGGTCATTTTACTCAAGACACTGATTGTATTGCCCCCTTGCCCTTCCTTGTCTATTTTGAAAGTGTCAGTACTAACTGATGTGTGTTTTTATTTTATTTGTTGGGGGAAAAGGGAAGGGAGGGGAAGCCATCCCAATCTAACCATAGCAGTTGCTTCATCATAGTGGGGTGATGGTAGGGTCAATTCTTCCCTAGTACATTTCCTGTGTTGCTCTGCCTTGCCCTCCATGCTCCCTTCAGGGTCTCCAATGAAGTTACTTGATCATTCATTAGGCATATTAAATAAAAGGGCCATTTGTTTTTTTTTAACTGAGCAGCACAATCAAGTATATTTGAAAGATCAAGGGAAATAGAAGTAACAATGTCAGAGAAGAGCAAATGTTACACTTTTTAAAAGGGATGCAACCACAGTCTACAAAGTATAATTCAGTGTGCTTGATTTTGATTTCTTAAAAAAAAAAATAGAATTGAACATTAGATGATTGATAAATGTCTAGGAAAGAAACTAGGCATGTTTTTAATTTTTGAAAATATACATATTTTTGTCTTTATATTAGTTAATTCCAACTTACCTCTGATTTGACCTTCCCTTGTAACAAAAAACAAAAAAATTTTGTGATTTTTGATGATAAATGATGCTGTGAATATATTGTTATGTATAAGACTTTAGTTTTGTCGTTGCTTTCTTCGATATATAGCCTAATAGTCTACATATATACCCCAAACCACTGGTCCCACTTCTAGGTCAGCGTTCAAAACCTAAATACAGAGAAGTAACCCTTGTGGAGAAGGATCTAGTCATTCCCACCAACGGACAACTATCTGGAGAAAGCAGGAATTTTTAAAAGTTAGGATAGCTTCTTCAAGAAACTGACTTCATTTCATTTTTTTGGAAGAGCTTGCTAAGCTAATAGACAAGTAGAATACTATGGATGTTGTGATTTACCTATATTTTAGTGAAGCTTTTAATAAAATATATATTTTTTGTAAACATGGAGAGATGTGGATTAGATTTGATAAATTCAGAAATGATTGGATGGTTAGACTCAAACATTTATTGGTTATTGTGCAATGTCAATGAATCAGGAAGTCTGTAACAAATAGCCCTGGAATCTGGACTTGACATTCAACTATTTGACATTTTTATTAATGATTTTGATAAAGAGATAGATGGCATATTTATCAGCTTTCCAAATGATTCCAATTTGAGAAGGACTTCTAACACCCAGGGCAAAAGAATCAGATTCCAAAAGGATGTTCTCAAATTTTATTTTTATGATCCTTTATGTTCTTAAAAATTATTGAAGATTCTCCTCAAAAATGTTATTTATGTGGTTTATATGAATAAATATTTACCACATTACAAAGTTAAGTGTCATAGAATTGCTGTGAAGATAGTTTTTGACCTCAGAGATCTCCTGAAAAGTCTCAGAGACACCAGGGACCCTCAGAATACCCATTGACAACCACTAAACTAGAACATTAGACCACATCTAAGAAGATGAATTGCAGTTAGAGATAAATGTAAAGTCTTATACTTGGGCACAAAAATCAGCTTCATGAGCACAAGATGATGGAGGCATAGTTATTAAGCCATTGTTATAAAAAAAAAAAAAAAGGACAGTGGTGTTAGTGGACTGTCAGCTTAATCTCAGGCAACATTGCTATGACAGGCAAAAAATATATGCATCTTTGGCTACATTTAGACATGTAGTGATAGTTTAAAAAAATAAGCATAGAAAGTGATAATGGTAATCCCACCCTACTATAATCTCATCAGACCTCATTTGGAATATTGTCCTCATTTCAAGGCATCATCAAAGAAGAAATTTGATAAGCTGATGGTAAAAATCTTCCTTGAGTCCTGTCACATGAAGATCAGTTGAAAGAATTGGACATTTTTATCTTGGGGAAGAGAAGATTCAAAGGGAATATGATGATTATCCTCAGGTTTTTGAAGTTTTCTCATGTAAAACATAGATTAGACCTGTTTTATTCTGCTCCAAAGAGCAGAAAATGAAGAGCACTTGGTAGTCAATTTAGGTTTTATGTTTGTATGTGTGTGGAGGGGTGTCCTAACTATTAGAGTTTTCCAAATGTGGAATGGATTGCCTGGAGAAAAAAAAAAAAAAAAAAGGTCAATTCTTCTCCTTGGAAGTCTTTAAACAGAGCTAAGATGGCCACTTGTCTGATATGTTATAGTGGTAATCCTTTTTGTGTTTGGATTGAACTAGATGACCACTGAAGTCTTTTTCATCTCTTAAATTCTGTGGTTCTTTTACTCTCTATATGGTTGCATAGCATGAGACTATATATAAAGGTAATAATCAGTACATTTGGATTAATTATATGGCTGGTTCACTGAATTATACAAGTACTGATGAATGAGAATTGGCAAACTAGGATAGATTGAAAACTATATCACAGAAAGATTGGCTGAAGATCCTAAAGGTCTTTTACCTCAAGAAGAGAAAACTAGGGATTTATGAAAGATTCTTTCATGTATTTGAAGGACTATTGGAAGTTCTATTTGTTCTATTTAGTTCCAGAAGTTAAAAATAGGACTAAAAGGTAGAAGTTGAAACTAGATTTATTCCATTAAAAAGAAAAGCTTTCTACCAATTAGAGTTATATAAAAAATGGAATGGATTCAAGATCACTGCAAGTCTTCCAGTGGGGATCAGAAGACTACTTGTCATAGATATTGCAGAGGGGTTTCCTGTTGAAGCATGGATTAAACTAAACAACCTTTGAGGATCTTTCCAATTCTAAGATTCTCTTCCACTTTTGATTTATTGTCTTTTACAACTCACAGTGAGACCAACAGAACTTTAGACTAACATACATGACATTGAGCCAACATTCCAATATCATGATCTACTAATCCTGTGAAAGTGACTACAGAAACCTGGCAAAGTAGTGAACTTGGAATCATTCTTATCTACTCATTGGAGGTGGCTAAGAATTTCACTGAATTTTTCGAAGAAGTACCACCATGGGCCAAGAGTATTTCATGCCAGCAGCAATAGAATTCCAATTAATCAGTGAAATGTGCCTTAGACCAGTGGTTTTCAAAATGGTGGCTTGCCAGACACCTCCAGGTGGTCTGTGAATAGCTCTAAAACTTGCCAACATTACTTCCTTTTTTCTACAATTCACACATGCATGCATATACACACATATACACACACACACACACAGAGAGAGAGAGAGAGAGAGATGTTGCATCATGAATTTGAATTTACATTTGAAAAAAAAAATGAAAATTATTTTAAAAAACAGGAATCACAAGTTTACAAAATCCTTAGACAGAAATCTATTTTTCTGAGGTTTCTAAGTAGAATATTTCTGATTGTAAGCCAGGATCTTGAAAGTGATTTTACAGAAGAGTATCTGTCATTATTTTAGATATGCTCTATGGAGACATCATTGAGGCATAGTGTCTTGTAAAAAGCACTCAATTTAGAGTCAGGAGGTCCATTTTCAAGTTCTAATTCTACTACTTATTAACTAAATGACCCATTTTCAAGTTCTAATTCTACTACTTATTAGCTAAATGAACTTAAGCTAATCACTCAAACTCTGAACCTCAGTTTCTTCATCTGTAAAGTGTGGGGTTTGATTCAATCATTTCTATGTTAACATAGATTTAAATCTATAATCCTATAACCTATTTTGCACCTTAGTATAACCCTGTTCTGTTATTATTATGTCCATGTTTTCAAGTGAGGAAGCTGGAATTCAGAGAGGTCAGGTGAATTGCCCAGTCACACAGCAACTAAATATCCTAGGCAAAATCTGAACACAGATCTTCCTGATTCAAAGTCCTACAATCTACTAATATTCTTTATCTCAAGGTAAGCATTGCTTACTTTCACAATAATGAAGAGTGAATAATCTTTAATATTTGTAAGCATTATGCAGCTTTAGCTACTTTCCAGTGGTATGGTATCCTCCAGAACTTTTGTTGTACTACATCTTTACTCCATATACGTAGAACCAACCCATATTTCTCTTTTTAAAATAGCTTTTCATTTTTCTAAATATATGTAAAGATAGTTTTCAATATTCACCTTTGCAAAATTTTGTGTTCCAAATTTTTCTCCCCTTTCCCTTCCCATAGACAGAAAGCAATCCAATGTAGATCAAATTTGTGTAATTCTTCTAAATATATTTCCATAATTGTCATGCTGTGGGAGAAAAATCAGATCAAAAGATGAAAGAAAAAAAAAGAGAGGGAAAAAAAGCAAAGAAACAACAATAAAAATGGTGAAAATACTATGTTGTGAGCTACATTCAGTCTTCATAATTCTCTCCAAGAAATGTGGATGTGGATGGCATTTCCTATTGCAAGTTTATTGGAATCGCCTTGAGTCATCTCATTGTTGAAAAGAGCCAAGCCCATCACAATTGATCACATAATCTTGTTATTGCTATCTACCATGTTCTCTTGGTTATATTCACTTTACTCAGCATCAGTTCATATAAGTCTTTCCAGATTTTTTTGAAATTATCCTGTTTGTCATTTCTTATAGAACAATAAAATTCCATGATATATCATTACTTATTTAGCCATTCTCCAACTGATGGGCATTCACTCAGTTTCTAGTTCTTTGCCACTATAAAAAAACTTTTGCACAGGTAGATTCTTTACCTGTTTTTATGATCTCTTTGGGAAACACACCCAATAGAGATATTGCTGATTCAAAGGGTACGGACAGTTTATAATCTTTTGGGCATAGTTCCAAATTGCTCTCCAGAATGGTTGGATCAATTCCCAACTCTACCAACAATACATTAGTGTTCCAATTTTCCCACATTCCCTCCAACATTTATCATTATATTTTTCTTGTCATCTTAGCCAATTTGAGAAATATGAAGTGATACCTCAGAGTTGTCTTAATTTGCAGTTCTCTAATCAATAATGATTGAAAGCATTTTTTCATTTGACTAAAATACCAACCCATATCTCAAAGGTCACATGGAGATAGACACAGTTGGAAAGCATAAGGAGAATTGACTTCACATCATAGCATATCTTTATAAATCAGTTATATAAATTGAAAAGATGGAATGCCAATGCTGGTTTTAATGGGAACAGATTCAATCCCTTGTAGTGTCAACAGAGGCTGGCCTTTAGAATAGACCAATACTTATATGTTGTGATAAGCGGATTGATTAGAATGTCCCCCTGGCCAAAAGTATCTTCTGGCTTATTCAAGCCTGCAATTCCACTTTGAGAGATTCATTTACTTGGACCTTTAAGAGTGCTCTTTCTTTAATAGCTTCAAACCAGAGATCTTTCCATCATTGTGAAAACTTCCTCTACAGATATAGATTGTAGCCCCATGATCTTCATGAACTGCTGTGGCCAAAAATGATTTATCAACTAGTGAATGAACTCATAATGAACATCTCCAGATTTATCTCTGCTGGGTCTCTGTTGCCAGACAGAGATCTTATCACCATATTTGAAACCAGTCCAGGAGACGATGTAATGCAATGGAATGAACATTGAATTTGGAATCAGACATTCTAAGTTCAAATTCTGTCTCTGTTATTTATTACATGTATAGTCCAGGGCCTAGTTCCTTATCTACACAATGAAGGAATTGAGTGACATGACCTCAAGGTCTCTTTTAGCTTTAAATTCATGATCTTCTGACTTTCCAGAGTTTGTGCTTTACTAACATATTCTTCCAAAATTGATCCTTTTCTTACAGTCTGAGATTAGAGTGAGATTTCAGTGGAATGGGGAAAAATATTTTTTGATGAAAATAACTCAAAGAAGATTATTATCTAAAGTAATTATCCACTAAGACACTAGAAGGATCAATAGAAATCATATTGACATAGCTCCTTAAGACTGAGACTGGATGGGATTTGGGGGAGAGAGCTGACCAGGAGTGTTGGGAATACTTTTAATGGGAAAGCTTGAAACATTACTTCACTAGAACAGCCTTAAATGTGCAGGATGGAGCAATGTGCACTTTTAGGAAGAGAAATTTATGTCAGAGAAAAGGGAGATGGGTATACTGACTAAAAGCAGAGATAAGAAATGGGTGAAGCAGGAACTCCTATCAAAGAATGAATTAATTAAAAAATCAGTTAAGTGCTAACTATTTGCAAAATATTATGGTAAATACTGTGGGTATACTAAAGATGATAGAGAAGAGATGTGAATGTGGAAATGACAAAAATAAAGTCTTTGTGTCAAAGGGCATGCAAAGAGATGTAAGGCAAGGTCACCAATTTGGGCAGACACTATAACTTATAAAGGAAAAATGCAAAGATGACCATGAATTTTCAGTATAATGATGGCTCTTAATTCTATACCTCTTTGCAAATCCCAAGCCTGCAAGTGCTTTCTGGTGACAGACAAAATCAGTATCTGCAAGGATCATGATATGGTCATTTCCTAAGTAGCGAAGGAGGAAAAGGGAGGAAGCCCACTTTTACCAACTTGGTTTGTAATTTCAGGCATCACTTTCCAAGAGCATTTAGAATTTACTTGGACTTTATGAAAACCAGACAGCAGCATTTGTTTTTGACTAGTCACTTTATACCAAGTATACAGCTTTAAATGTGACTGTTTTCATTCTGGATTTATTGATTGACTATACATGTTATTTCCCTTAACCTAATACAAAGTTCTGAGATCAATCTTTTAAGAGACTATTTTATATGATATTAAATCACTGTTCAGCCATTTATTTTCCAAACTATTTTTTTTTCCCTATATAACAAGAAGATCACTGGGCTTAGAGGTAGAAAGACTTGTGTTCAAATCCCATCCCTAACATTTATTGATTCAGACCAAATCATTTTTTCAAACTTCAGGTTTCTTTATCTGTAAAATGGAGATAACATTTTATTATTTTCTTTGAGAGAAATGTTAAGATTTTTAAGTACTTTAAAACAAATTATTTTCCTGACTTCATAAGTTGGCTTGATTATTCAATTCCTTAATTATTTTTTTTTGTTTTGAGACCCCTCCTCTTTCACCTATTATCTTTTTGATTCTAGGCAAGTCATTCGAATTCTGTCAGGTCACTCCTCTGCTGAAAGGACTTCAATGAATTCCAGTACCTATTACCTAGATTTCAAACTCCTTACCATTGAACCCTGTTTCCTCCCTCCTACTTTTCTAATCTCATTTTGTACTCTTCTCCTGCAAATATTCTGTGCTTTAACCAAAATGATCTATATTTCTCTCCCCTCCTCCCACATATACCTACAGAATTTTCTTTCTCCTTAACCTTTGTTTGTGGTATTCCTTATACTTGTGTAGCATCTCTATTTCCTCACAGTGTACTCACAGTCATAAATTGGAGTCCCCAAGGAGCAGCTAGAACTTCCTTTAGAGTTAAAGGATTAACAATGAAGGACTAGAATATCTAATACTAATTTTCAGGAGCCCCCACCAATGTGCTCCTAATTAATTATCAGGTAAACAACTTCTAGGAAAGAGTATTTACTAAAATGTTATCTTGAGAACAGTAATTAAAACACTTTACTCAAACCTGGGATGTGCTTTTTTCTTGTACACATAAAGTATCTGGGCAGAGTGGGTTCAAACTCAGAATTCAAAAGTAGTCAGATACACGTTTAAAGGACTCAAAAAATGAGGGGTATCTCAAAATTCTTGGCCCTCAAGTCCAGGAGTACTTTATTATTTTTGTAGATTTCAAGTGAAATTCCATTGAAATATCGTTTTCTGCTTAGCTCCATATAGCTTAGCTCTCTTTATAGTCCATAGCCAATACTTCTCTCATCACTAGAGGTCACAATCAACTATCACTATTCTTCATTATTGTCTTTCCACTCATTTTCTATCATTGTTTTACCATTTCCCTAGATTCTCTTACAAATTTTCTAGCTTCTGGGAAATTAAGTGGATGCCCATCAATTGGAGAATGGCTGAATAAATTGTGATATATTAATATTATGGAATATTATTGTTCTGTAAGAAATAGCCAATAGGATGATTTCAGAAAGGCCTGGAGAGACTTACATGAACTGATGCTGAGTGAAATGAGCAGGACCAGGAGATTGTTGTATACTTCAACAACAATGCTGTGTGATGATCAATTCTGATGGATGTGGCCCTCTTCAACAATGAGATGAACCAAATCAGTTCCAATAGAGCAGTAATGAACTGAACCAGCTACACCCAGTGGAGATGACTATGAACCACTGTATAGAATTCCCAATCTCTCTTTTTGTCTGCTTGCATTTTTTATTTCCTTCACAGGCTAATTGTATACTATTTCAAAGTCCGATTCTTTTTATACAGCAAAACAACTGTTTGGACATGTATACATATATTGTATTTAATTTATACTTTAACCTATTTAACATGTATTGGTCAACCTGCCATCAGGATGGGGGGGGGGGGGTAAGGAGGGGAAAAATTAGAACAAAAGGTTTGGCAATTGTCAATGTTGTAAAATTACCCATGCATATATCTGATAAATAAAAACTATTAATAAAAAAAAAAAAAATTCTAGCTTCTGATGAGATCTCTGGTGGTTTGATGTATCACCTTGGGAACTACTCTTTCAGAAAATGCTCTTATCTAAAATCTTAAAAAACAAAAAACAAAAAACAAAAAAAGCTAAACTAAAATCCAGGAAAGAATGAACAAAAAAAAAGTAGTGTTTCCAGAAACATGGAGCCTGAGTGGAGGATAAAGCAATTCCTTTTTCATTCCATCCCCCCTGCAACTTGACAGTTCACAATAGTTCTGTTTACTCACTGTCAGGAAAGAAAAAAACAAAAGGGCCAATTAAAAATCAGGTAAACTGAGGCACAAAGTTCCAAGCATGATCGAGTTGTGTGTAAAGCATGACTCTACCAATAAATAAGCTCTCATCTTCCCCAGTTATGACCCCAAATGAGGGGGACAGTTTTCCAAGTATCCCTGACGAAAAAAGTCATGTAAAAGCTTTGAAGTTCAAACCAGGAGAGAAGAGAAACACACACACACACAAAGCAAAAATGAACACATAAAGGGACTATATATAAGGGTGAACTACTCACATTCAAATATGGGCAAATGTGTCCCTTCTGAACCTTATCATCACCAGCAGATATAAGGGGAATTAGATTAAACAAATTATCTTTATTATTTAAAGAAAAGAATGGAAAGAAGGGAGAAGAGATATAAAGGTTGGAAGAGGGAAGGGAAAGGAAGTTAGAGAGAAATATCCCATCTAATCAGTGTACAAGTAAAAATCTATATAAGCAAGAGTGGGAATAGAAGGTACAACTCATGTTTGGACCATAATCTATTTCATTAAAGATCCATTTTCTCCCTACAGAAGTATATTCAGATTTAGGTAAGTTATTCTTGGCTGTAAATTCATATCCTTTGCCTTCTGGAATATAGCATTCCAAGTCTGCTCCTTCATAATGGTGGCTGCTAAATCATGTGTGATCCTGACTGTGGCTCCTCATTCCTTTTGGCTGCTTTTTTTTTTTTATTTTTTTTTTCTTTGACTTGAAAACTGGATTCTGGCTATGATGTTCCTGGGAGTTTTCATTTGGGAGTTTCTTTCAGGGGTGTCTGGTGTTTTTTTTTTTTTTTTTTTTTTTTTTTTTTTTTTTTTTTCTATTTCCATTTAGCCATCTGGTTCCTGTGTGATTTTTTTTTTTTAAAGATTTCTTGAAATATAATATCTAAGCTCTCTCTCTCTCTCTCTCTCTCTCTCTCTCTCTCTCTCTCTCTCTCTCACGCTCTCTCTCTCTCTGTCTCTGTCTCTCTGTCTCTCTCTCTGTCTCTGTCTCTCTCTCTCTCTCTCTGTCTGTCTCTGTCTCTCTGTCTCTCTCTCTGTCTCTCTCTCTGTCTCTCTCTCTGTCTCTCTCTCTCTCTGTCTCTCCCCCTCCATCCCTCTCCTTTTCCCTTTTCCTCTCCTCTCCCTCTTATCTTTCTCTTTCTCCCTCTTTTTGTCTCTCTATCTTTTTCCCTCTCTCTCTGGTCATAGTATTCAGATAATCTAATGATTCTTAAATATTTTCTCCTCAATTTATTTTCTAAGTTAATAGTTTATGTTATGAGATAACATATTTTCTTCTATTTTTCCAATCATTTTACTTTGTTTTAACATTTCTTGTGCCTTATTGAAATTATTAGCTTCTATTTAGTCTAATCTCATTTTCAGGTAGTTTGATGCTTGGGCATGGCTTTGTGTCACTTGTGCCAGGCTGATAATCCTCATTCTAATTTTTCCGTAACTCATTTCCTTTTCAATTTTTTCCTCAAATACTTTCATTTCATTTACAAAAACATTTTTACCAGGGATAGGTAAGTGGTGCAATGGATAGAGCACCAGTCCTGAAGCCAGGAGGATCTGAGTTCAAATTTGATCTCAGACATTTAGTACTTCCTAGCTGTGTGATCCTAGACAAGTCACTTAACCCGCAATTGCTCAACAAAAAAAGCAAAAAGCAATAGCAACAACAGCAACAACAATTATTTTGTAATATTATATTATATAACAACAAAATAATAATGTATAACAACAACAACAAACAACACACATTTTTACCTCTTTTTAAACTCTTCAGGCATGTTTTCCAGGAAATCAAATTGAATTCTAGCCCAGATGAGGCTTTTCTCTAGGACTTTGGTTATGGATGTTTTTGAGTCATTCTCTTCCAGTAACACTTCTTAATAGTGAACTTTTTTCTTATTTGTTTGTTTGTTGACTTAGTTTTCCAGTGTTTCTCCCTAGTTTTAGATTTAATGTTAGGGCTGGGATCTTCAACACTACAAGAAGAAAGGACTGATCTAGTCCTGTTATTGCTTTCTTGGGATATTGAATGTGTTGTTCCAGGATCTCAGGGACAGACTGTGAGCTTTCAGTGTCTCAAGCAAGAGTGGTCTGATCCAAAGTAAAGACCTATTATCACTCCTCTGGTCTGAGTTCCAAAAGTTTCTTTTTGAATTTGGACCTGAACAAAAGTGGATTGCTGTTGGACTCGACCCTTATTATCCAATTGGAAAATTCTGTTGGTTCAGAATGGCAGAATTGTAGGCTCCCTCTCAATTTGGACCAGCAAAACTACCAGTTTGTAGCTATCCCAGTTATGGGTTTGGTGGAGCCCCAGTATAAGTCTTCACCATTTCACTGTTTATGAAATTAAATTTCAGTGTTGTTTTGATTTTGTTTTGTTATTTTGGGGATTTGGAAGAGTTTCTTTTGTTACTTAGTTTGCCATTCTTTGTTCATATTCTTTGACCACATTTTTTATTAGGGAATGGTTCTTGGTTTATCTGTCTGTGTTACTTCTCTGTGTATCTTGGATATGAGATCCTTAGATGAGATAGTTGGTTCAAAAAAAAAAAACTAATAGAATTTTTTAAAAATTAGCTAGCTGAACTACACACCTGTCAAATTGGCTAAGATAGCCAATTTGACAAGAAAAGATAATGACGAATGTTGGAGGGGATGTGGGAAAACTGGGACACTGATGCATTGTTGGTGGAGTTGTGAATGAATCCAGCCTTTCTGGAGAGCAATCTGGAATTATGCCCAAAAAGTTATCAAACTGTACATACCCTTTGATCCAACAGTGTTACTACTGGGCTTATATCCCAAAGAGATATTAAAGAAGGGAAAGGGACCTGTATATGCCAAAATGTTTGTGGCAGCCCTTTTTGTAGTCGCTAGAAAATGGAAACTGAGTGGATGCCCATCAATTGGAGAGTGGTTGGGTAAATTGTGGTCTATGAATGTTATGGAATATTATTGTTCTGTAAGAAATGACCAGCAGGATGAATACAGAGAAGGTTGGAGAGACTTACATCAACTGATGCTGAGTGAAATGAGCAGAACCAGGAGATCATTATATACTTCAACAACCATACTATATGAGGATCAACTCTGATGGAAGTGGCTATCTTCAGCAATGAGAGGATCCAATTCAGATCCAATTGATCAGTAATGAGCAGAACCAGCTACACCCAGAGAAAGAACACTGGGAAATGAGTGTGGACTGCTTGCATTTTTTTCTTCCCATGTTATTTTTATCTTTCTAAATCTGATTTTTCTTGTGCAACAAGAGAACTGTATAAATATGTACACATATATTGTATTTTAGATACACTTTAACATGTTTAACATGTATGAGACTGTCTGCCATCTAGGGAAGAGGGTGGAGGGAGAAAAGCAAAAAGTTGGAACAGAAGTGAGTACAAGGGACAATGTTGAAAAATTACCCACGCATATGTTCTGTTAATAAAAAGCTATAATAAAAAATAAATTTAAAAATATTTGGCTGAACTTTTATTCTTTTCTCTTTACTTCTAATTATTAAACTGTTCCCCTCTATGACACTCATTTTTCAAAAGAAAATAGAATAAAGAAAGCAGATCTTATTGCCTTTCCAGCTAATTGATATGCTAATCTTTTGCTGGTGTTGTTTCAGTGGTGGTCAACTTTTCATGACTTCATTTGGAATTTTCTTAACAAAGATACTAGAGTGGTTTACAATTTTCTTTTCCATCACCTTTTACAAAAGAGGAAGCAAAGGCAAACAAGATTAAATGACTTGCCCAGGGTGACATTGCTAGTAAGTGTTTGAGGCCAAATCTGAATTCAGGAAGATGAATCATCTTGATTCCAAGCTTAGGACTCTACTGTACTACCTAGCTGCCTCATTATAAATAGTAATTCAGCAAAAACAGACACTACAGCAAAAACTGGAAATATAACTGTCATAGACTTCATAATCATTTTTACTAGAGACCTTTTTCTCTGGGAAGGAGAAATCTTCAAGAATGACAGAGTAAAACTCGAAATATTAAGAATAAAGTTTTGAGATTAATGGTATAATCATTAACATTCAGGAGGGAAAACAGACATCATAGAGCCAGGAGACTAGTTAAAAGCACACTACTTAAAATTTTTATTTGTCTTTTGTGAAAATGTGTTCTCAGTTCTCCCATTTAAGCAAAAGATTTCTGTTCGTTGATGATCATAGAAATATGTAACATTACATTTATGTTCACCACCCAGGGAATATTATTTAAAGTGAAAACTCAATGAATATGTTACAAATGGCATTTTTATTCATTAAACAAAGATGTCAAAAGTTAAGTAAATTTATTTTACATTTACTACTAAACTTTATTTTAAAATTTGAACTTTGTAAATAATCAAGTTTTCCCATTCCCCTCAAGCACAGAATAACCTTTTCAGCCTTTTTTTTTTTTTTTTTTCACTAGCAGCCTGGAGGCAGAGCCTTTCCCCAAAGAGCTCCATTGCTCAGGTCACACAAACCAGATTAATTCCTGATGAAACCTAACACTAAAGGGGGGGAAATCAAGCTTTTCTAACTCTCTCTAATTTTGCTTTCTCTCTAGAATAGAACTCCAAAGAAAATCCCTATCCTTGTCTGTCTTCCTATGTGGAATAATAGGGTCCCCTTTTGAACAGATAGTCAATGTGAAAAATAGACACAGGAATAGGGCATACTTCATTTGTTCCTCCTTAAATTCATTTTATAGATGTAGAAACTGAGGTATAAAGAATAAGCCAAGTTTTGAACTTATATAGATGAGTCTTTAGACCCAGAACTCTATCCACTGTACTACTTAGCTGTCCCCCCCCCCAAGAAATGCTAAAATAGAAAAGAGTAATAAATGCACATCAACAAATATTTAAAGTAATAATATACCAGAGATAGATGGTATAAATGAGTAGAATATTGGGCTTGGAGTCAGGAAAATCTGATTTCAATCTGGTCTCAGACATTTACAAGCTGTGTAACTGTGGTTAAGACACTTAACTTTTGTTTCCTTTAGTTTTCCCAAATGTAAAGTGGGGATAATAGAACCTACATCACAAGATTGTTGCAAAGATCAAATGAAATAATATTTGTATTAATACCTAGTAGGTGTCAAGCTTATATAGTAGTATATAAGTATAGTATATATATATAGATATATATGTATATGTGTATACATATGTATTTATGTATATATATACACATACACACCTGCATTTATACACACACACACACACACACACATATATAAAAAGAATTTAGCTCATTTTCCCAAAATTAAGTGAGCTACTATAGGACAGTAAAATACACATGTGTGTGTATATATAAATATATATATACATACACATAAATATATATACATACATATAAATATATATATACATATATGTGTGTGTGTATCATACACATACCTAGTGTATTTTCCAGAGAAGTAAATTCAGTTTTATATGACCAACAGAAATTTCACTTTCTTTTTGTATATGTACTATTTGAACAACTCACAAAAGTCTAGATCTGGTCCACCAGGTGTGATCATTCAGTCTCTTTGGGTTAGAATGATCAGATATTTCCCCTCCAAAAATTCATATATTTGCAAAAAACATACCCTTCTGAGCAACTCAGGAATCTTGAATTCACGAGGTAATCACCAATTTCCTCATGACTGCTATTCAGTGACTTAACCCACATTACTTCTGGGCAATGTGCTCATAGTTAGCCTGGTTATTGAGAGGCTGTTAAAGAAAGAAACCCTTCCCTTCACTTGAAATCCAAAAGGAAGCTTGTACTGGATCTATCCCAAGAAAGCGTAACCCAAAAGAGAAAGGGAAAAGAGGTTTTTTTTTTTTAATATCTCTGAGGAGATTCCTGTACCATAGCCAATCTTTCACAAACTTTTGTGTGTCCAATACTCTTTAGGAACCAATCAGAAGTTATAATATCATCTAAACATAGTGAAGTTTCTGTTATTTGCCAAGGAGTTAGTATTCATGTTTATCCCTAGAAAATCATGTCTTCTTGAGATATTTTCTTCGCTAAATTTTTAAGCACTTTAATTGTCTCTGTTTTCCTAGTCTCTCACTTTTCCATGAAAAGTATGTGGCAGAATGAGACAGCAGCTAATCAGGAACCTATTCTTTTAAAATTTAAAATTTATCCAAAGCAATCCCAATTGAATTTGGACAGAAAATGTCATCTACATCCAGAAGAAGAGCTAAGGAGATTGAATGTAAATCAACACATGCTATGTTCACTTCTTTTTTTCTGGTTTTTTTTTTTCTCTCTCTCCCATGGTTTTTCCCTTTTGCTCTGATTTTCTCTCCCAACATGATTAATAAACAAACAAATAAATAAATAAATAAATTTTAAAATTTTGAGCCTTTCCTGTCCATACTAAACAGAGTTCCAGAGCGATATACTACTGAACCAAGAATGCAGTAAACCATAAGAATCAGAGAGGAAAAAATATCCCCTAGATTTTTCCTTTTCTCAGTAACACCTGAATGATGTCCCTGGGGCAAAGAGAAAAGACACCTGGTGCATAAGAAGGAAAGGATAAACAGGTTATAATACCCTGCTAAGAGCTGGGTTCCTCTCACTAAAAGTGCTACTAGAGATTAATAAGCAGAACCAGAAGCTCATTATACAAGGCAACAACAAGACTATACTTTAATCAGTTCTGATGGACGTGGCTCTCTTCAGCAATGAGATGATTCAAACCAGTTCCAATTGTTCAGTGATGAAGAGAGCCATATACATCCAAAGAGATGACTGTGAGAAATGAGTGAGGAACACAGCATAGAATTTTCACTTTTTCTGTTGATGTTTGCTTGCATTTTTTCTTTCTTAGATTTATTTTTTCCTTCTTTACTTGATTTTTCTTGTGCAGCAAGATAACTGTATAAATATGTATATATAGATACTGGATTTAACATATATTTTAACATATTTAACATGTATTGGTCTACCTGCCATCTGGGGGAAGGGGTGGGGGAAAGGAGGGAAAAATTTGGGACAGAAAATTTTGCAAGGGTCAATGCTGAAAAAATTACTCATGCATATATTTTGTAAATAAAAAGCTTTAACAAAATAATAAAAAAAAAAAGTGCCACTAGAGCTGGTAAAACAACATAGTAGAGAGAATCTGGGAAAGGGTCATAGAAAGGCCCCACACTGCAGGGCAAGGAAGTCATTAGACACACCTTCCTCTCTCATACTGGGGTCTCTGTGAAGCATCAGAAAGAAGTAGGAGCGGTTATGGTTGTAAGCAATCAGAAACTCAGCCTTAGAGACTAAGAACATAGCACTATTCCCAGAGGGTTCAGATCTCAGGTTGTCCTATCACAGTGAAAGGATCACTGACAAATGATATAACCAGCTATGAGTAAACCACATAGTGTAACCCACAGTGATGGGGATAACATCTGTAAGATTTAGGGTACTCTTTGAATCAACACATGGCACAGATCAGGGAAACAGAAAATGCAGAATAAAATCACAGATCAGAATGAGAGGAGGGGTTCACCACATATGTGCATGCCCAGTGGCCTCTGCAAAATACATTAAGTTTTACTTTCAGTTACTTTTGAGGAACTTGGAAAGGAAGGGACTATCACAGGGACAAAGGAGCCAGAGTAGTGCCCTTCACCAAAAGAGCTTATGAGCCTTGGCTTTCCTGACTGTTAGTAAAACTGTCATTGTGATTTTTAGTGCTTTTATTTTCTGATATAAAGTATAAAATTCAAGGGAGAATCTATTTCATTTTTATGAGGAAAGAGGGCAGAAAGAGGTGCTTAAAAGACTATTGATGTCAATGTGTTTATTTTATCAGAGGGAGAAAGTTTGTTTTTTCAAGTGAAGTGAAGCCAGTGAGAGGGTTTTCATTCTATATTTCTGCTCTTATTCATTCATTCATTTGCTTATTTGTTTATTTACTTGCTTGTTTTGTGTGTGTGTGTGTGTATGTGTGTGTGTGTGTGTGTGTGTGTGTGTGTGTGTGTGTGTGTTTTTAAGGAGAGAAATATTCTCATATCTATTGATCCCTTTGTTCATGGGTAAGATGCGGTTCTCTTTTACCTTTTTGTACCATTAAACCATTTAAATCATTCAAACTAGGCTTCTTCCTATGTCACTCATTGAGTGATATAAGTACTTATATGTAATCCACAATTCATTTTCTGTTTTAAGCCCACCAATCTCATCTGCAAGCTGTATTTCTTCACAGAAATATTTTGACAGTTTTTATTAAAGTTTTCTCTCTTTTCAGAAATCAAAATCTTTATATTAGTAGCAGTATAATTAAAATTTTAGCATTTGATTTAAATAATTTTCTTTATAAACAACAAAACAAATTGCTGCCCCTTTCAACACAAAAATTTGTTATATGTAAAAATTCTTAAAATAATAGCACTTTAAACCAGGAAAGAGCAAAATTACACATAAGGGTTATATCAGACAACTTTAGAGAATTAAATAATTAACATTCTCACTTTCCCCATTGCCTTTTTTATTCTGTCATAGTCAGTGAAGATATCCTCAGCTGTTTGTACTTCAGAGTCTAGATGTGGGTTCCCATGTTTTATTCTTTCATGGAAGTGATTCAATCTAATTTATCTCCCTTCCACATGTAGTGGAAAATGCTGGTCTTGCATTGCAAGTGAATTAATCTGTATAATGGGGGTGGTAAAGATTGTGGGAAGGAACAAAAGTCACATCACAGAACCAGCTAAAGGAGTATTTTCCATGCAGTAGGGTAAAAGGTATAGACTGCTAACAGATTCCCAAAATTCATAGTTCAATAGCAAGAAAATCCAAAAATGTTTTAAAGAGAAATAAAGCCATTAAAAGAAGATATTAACTTAGTAATGAGGTTATAAATCAGGACTTTTATGAGAGAACTAACAAATACAGATTGTAATACTTAGCATGCTCAGTGGAAGCTATTTTCTAAGGAATAAAGATTCTGAAAAAGAGAATAATATATTTAGAACTCAAAAAATATAGAAATGGAAGAAAATTTTACAAAAAAGAATCTAAAGACGGGAGCAAAACATGAACAACACATACAAATTCTATATAAGCCAAAGTGGCTCACCTTGAAAAAAAGGATAAGTACATATAACTTAAAGAAAATAAGCTTTTAAAAAATTAACAAATGCAGAAAACCTGAATACTACATTATAAGAAAAATACAAGAAGTCTTAGTTTACATAACTTTTGTTACATGTAAATGCTTTGTCAAATCTACCCATCTCTTTAAGAGAAAAAAATGCTTAAAACTTTACAATAATTGAATTTTACACTTTCAATGACTAACAACAAACATGGCATTCATGTTAGAGCAAGTCTCTTAGGTATAGAAGACTCTCAGTTCAAATTACCAAGGATTATTTTGTATCCATCAAAAAAATCAGAAAACAAAGGGAAAATAATGCTTCAAAAATCAAAAACATGCAATTCAAACTAATAATACACCTTGAAAAACTGAGTCTGATCACCAAGGAAAATATATGGCTCTTCAATAAAATTACCCATTTCAGGTACTTTATGAAAATAATAGAACCAAATAGATTATTCATTTTGCAAAAAACCTAAAATCAATTATCTCATATAGACTACTCTGTGTAGGAGTGTGTGTGTATGTGTGTGTGAGAAAGAGAAAGAGAGAGACAGAAACAGAGACAGAGACAGAAACAGAAGGAAGGAAGGAAGGAAAGGAAGAGGATCAAAAGCTAAGATAAAGTCAAGGAGAGCTCATCAAAGGAAAAATATTGAAAATGACAGAATCAGGAGAAGAGAATGAGGAAAATTTTTTAATTAATATGTTAGGGATTAACTAAATCCAACATTTTTCTATAATATAGAATATACTAATTGTTTGTAGGTTTTTAGGTGAAAAGGGTAACAATAAGAAACCATTTTAGCAGGTAGAGGAAAAGTAAGATCTGGAGAAGAGCCTGAAAGTGAGTAAAGAAGGAATAGTAATTAATCTGGTATCTTAAAAGATGTACAGAACTGTAGGAAACTAGAACATTGGAAGGAAAATGTGCTATTAAAAAAAAAAAAATTCCAGGGTGAGATATTAAGATGATGGATGAAAGATAGTTTAGGAAAAGAAATTTATAATGGTTACATACAAAAGGAATAGAAATAATATATGCCTGCCCATGCTAAACAATGAAGGACTGCTCTTCTTCAAACTGTAATACATTCCCAGAAGGTAAAAGCATAGATCCCTAAGGATGGTCAATACCAAGTTTTAGGTAGGAGACATCTTGGTATATAGTAATAAGTGTGGAAAGATTTACATGAACTAATACTGAGCAAAACAAGCAGAACCAGAAATACATTGTACACAATGCAACAAGATTGTGTGTTGATCAACTATAAAAGATTTAGTTCTTCTCAGTGATTCAGTGATCCAAAGGAATCTCAATAATCTTTAGATAGGAAATTCCAATTGCATCTAGAAAAAGAACTATGGAGATTGTAAAATCAACACATGTTACATGTTATGTTCACGTCTTTTTTTTCTCCCTTTCTCTCATGGTTTTTCCCTTTTGTTCTGATTTTTCTCTACCAACATGATTCATAAAAAAATGTGTATTTTAAAAAATTAATAGACACTCAAAACCAGAAAAAATAAAACAATTAATAAAAAAATCAATAAAGTTGAAAGGCACCTAGGAGATGGGGGGAAGGGTGATTAAATCCAATTTCTAAGTGAAGAAGCTGAGGTTAAGAGAGATTAATTGATTTGCCCAGTTTTGCATAGCTAGTAAATTTCCAAAGAAGCATTTGAATCTAGGTCTTCTAGTTTAGAAATGCAACAGCCAAACTATGGACTGTACAACATTGTTCTCAAAGACATCTGTACAACTAGGAAATGTTAAGTGCCTGAGATCAGATTTGAACTATATCTCTGATTTCAGGGCTGAAGCTCTATCCAGTGTTCCATCTAGCTACTCCTGTGTGTACTATTTGAATCATTCTCTCATCTATCCCTCCTGCCTTCCTTCAAATCTCTACTAAAACCTCATCTTCTGCAATAAGTCTTTTGCAGCCCTCCTTAATTCTGGTATCTCCCCTATGAAATTACCTCCAGTTAATCCTATCAGCAATTTGGGAGAATGAGTAAAAGCAACAGCCAGTTTTGGAAAGGGTGTCCATGGAAAGTATGACATCAGTGAGGAATTAGATCTCAGAAAGAGCCAGAGGATAGAAGGAGAGGAGGGAAAAAGATAAGATTAAAGTAAATTTGTTACATAAAAACATGTATTCCTGAGAACATAGTCAAAGGTGGGGATAAAATGATAAAGCTAATTTTATAACAATTTTGCAAGAATAGTTCAAATTTTAGAAAATAATCAGCATAATTATTCATATTTGTTTAAAAAACTTTAAAGTACATGATTGTATACACTGATATATTAAAAGAGTCTAACAAATATTTATTAAGCAGTTCTTCTGTATCAGGGATTGTACTAGGCCTGGGTATTATATTTTGTTGTTTGTCCTTTGTTTTTTTGTTTTGTTTTTAATGTTGTTGCTGAGGCAATTGGGGTCAAGTGACTTGCCCAGGATCACACAGTTAGGAAGTGTTAAGTGTCTGAAATCAGATTTGAACTCAGAGCCCTCCTGAATTCAGGACTGGTGCTCTTAACAACTACGCTACCTAACTGCCTCTTGTCTTTCATTCTTGAAGAGGACAGATAACAGCTGGAGGGTGATGACTTGCAAGTGAACTGGATAAATGAGTGGGAGGGTTGTGCAAAGTCATCAGCCTCACTTTCTCCTCCAGATCATCTGAGTCCAGTGACAAGACAAAGGTCAGGTGATGGCCCAACAGGCTCCGGATATACAAAAATTAAATAAAGCTATTTCTGTCCTGAAGAAGCTTGTAGACTAGCAGGGGAAGTGTGTGTATGTGTGTGTGTGTGTATGTGTTTGTGTGTGTCTGTATACACACACAAGTAAAGAGATATAGATATATGTACATACATGAATATATACATGCAATGTATACATGTGTATATGTATATAGGTATAGGTCTTTGCTATACATAGAGTTATGTGCAGGACATGCAAAGTAGATATAATTGATTTTTTTTTTGTAAATCAGTACAAAATCAATTGATTTTTTAAAAGTCAAAACTCTGAATAGTTAAGAATAGAAAAGCCATTTGAATAAATGGTTTATACCTAAAATCAAAAGTTAGTCTTATTTGAAATGAGGCAACAAAAGTAGCTTTCCTAATAAATATGAGTTTTGCAAGGATGTCTTCTTCCCCACCACAATTTGACATATAAATAAATGTGTGAAAAGACATTAAGTACTTACTATGTTAAGAGACTATATTATCATGCCAAAGGATTTTATATTCTAATGTCAAAGATTACTCATATAAGAGATTGTAGCTACAAGGTTCATTGAAGAGGCTGGTTTTGCTTAAAGTTCAGTGGTAGGACATAGTAATGATTCTTTGTTAATTTTATTTCCATTTATAGAACTCCATCTCTCTATATATATATCTCCAGCTGATATTAAACCATTTGAGAAAGCTAAGAACTTTATTTATAGATGAGACTTTTCTTCTGAGTCTTGAGTAACTATGACTTCTAAAAAGTCAGGAACTCTATAATGACTAATCACCAGGTGACATTTCCACAAGGATTACTTTCCTGGACAATGGCTGCAGAAAACAGGTTGGTCAGCAGGACTAGTGGCTCAGTGCTTATTTCTGGGCTCTTTGGTTTCCTTTCTTTTAGTGGCAAATGGACAGCAGATAGTGTCTGTGGCCATGGGGATGGCAGCCCCTTCCCTATTGAGGTTGTAGCCCTAGATATTAGCTTCTGGTGCAGGATAGAAAGCATATCTGGTTATCTGAGATGTTGATTTTTTATACAGATTCCTGTTCCAGGATCTGAGGTTGTTTACTGACTAATCGAGCAACTGAGGCAGAGGTAAGTAAGTAATGATACAAAGATAATACACACTACTACAATATTCTTAAATATACCCATATATACATATATAATCACCTGCTCTATTTTTTAATTATTAATTTGGTCCCTGAATAAAAAATGATGAAATGTATCTCCCTCTTTCCTTTGAAATGTATGGTACTCTGAGTAAGAACTAAGAGTGGTAGATATAGTGTATAAAATGATGCAAAGTGAGAAGAAGCAAGATATTGGTTTATAGTTTAATATCAATATTGAAAAACCTAATAATTTCAAATGACTTCTGAACTATGATCAAAATGATAATCAATCATGATTGCAGAGGACTGACAATGAAGAATGGCACCCACTACATGACAGGACTAATGGACTAATATGCAGAATGTGACACATTTTTTAACCTAGTCAATATGGGATTTTTTTTCACTTGACCAAGTTTATTTGTTGAAAGGGTTTTGTATTTTTCCAGTTTGAGGGAGGTGGAAGAGAGAAAACAATAATTGCCTGATCATTGAGAAAAATAAAATAAAATAAAAAGAGAATGAAAGCCAGAGATTCTCTACTTCCTCTGACAATCATAAATCCTCTCTGCCATTCCCTGATGAAGAATGCCAGATGTGAAAATCTGTTTTTCATTTTATATAATATTTGTTATCTGATTATTACATAGGCTCATATTTCTTAAATGTTAACATCATCTTTCAGTAACTTAAGATACCAAAGAAATTCCCCAGCACTTTAGCCTGACAATGTTCCAGGGATTTAAACATACTATTTAGTTTTATGAGAAGGGAAAAAAGATGTTGCTTAAAAAGGAAATGAGTTAATAGCTTTGCTACATGATAAAATAATCTAATAAATACCTTACCACACTCTATTAAAAGAGGAGGTGAATGTTCACATATACATACATTTAAAATAGCATATACTTCTTGGCACTCTTTTGCAGCATCTCTACTCATTTATAAAATTTTTTCCCATATAAGGATATATTGAAGGGATTGGTGATTTTAAAAGGATCTGAAGACAGGGACAGCAAAGGAGAGTGGTAAAAGCATTCTTTAAATATTTGAAGGCTATCTGTAAAAAAAGAAAAAAAAGGAGGTGGCAACTAGACATATGTTGCATTGCCCCCAAGGCACAACTAGAAGCAGTGAGTCCAACTCTGCCTGGTTTCAATTCCTGGGAACAATATATCCCTCTCAGGAAAACCTAATCACTTCTAATCTCATTGCCCTGCTAATTCTAGTCTGAATACCTCCTCCTTCAACCTCCTTTCCTCTAATTGGAAGCTAGAGGGTAGAGTACTGATCTCCTCCCAATACCTTCCTTTATACAGGGGTAAAAATTGGACTCCCAAATCACTCTTCTTTATATCTGAAGTTCTGTGTAATTTAAACCAAGATGCTCCCTGGATGTACTTCCTAATATCACCCTCTCCCCAGTACCAACCTATCCCTTTCCTGCCTCCTTTTTTGTGTTATCTTTCCATATTAAATTATAAGCTTCTTGAGAGTAGAGACTGTCCTTTTTTTCCCCTTATTTTTATCCTCAGTGCTTAGCATAGTAACATAGACACATAGTAGGCATAAATCTACCCTTTAATTCCAATTCTGGTAGCTCCAATCTAGGGAATTACCTCACAATCAGAAATGTTGTGTTCAGTCATTTTCCAGTCATGTACCACTCTTGGGGACTGTAAAGGTCTTCTTGGCGATGATACTGGAGTGGTTTGCCATTCCTTCTCCAGTTCATTTTATAGATGGAGAAACTGAGGTAAACAAGATTTAGTGACTTGTCAGGGTCACACAACTAGTAAGTGATATATATATATATATATATATATATATATATATATATATATATATATATATATATATATAAAATAAGGCTAGATCTGAACTCAGAAAGATAAGTAAGCTTGGCATGCAATCCACTACGCCATCTAGCTGCCTCAATAAATGTTACTAAATTGACAATACAATCAGAAATGTAGATTTGAAAAGGACCTTTTAGATCTTCTAGTTATGCTGAGTGAAACGAGCAGAACCAGAAGATCATTATACACTTCAACAATGATACTGTACGAGGATGTATGCTGATGGAAGTGGATTTCTTCAACATAGAGAAGAGCTAATCCAATTCCAATTGATTAATGAAGGACAGAACCAGCTACATCCAGAAAAGGAACACTGGGAAATGAATGTAAACTGTTATTTTTACCTTCTAAATCCAATTCTTCCTGTGCAACAAAAAATTCGGTTCTACACACATATATTGTAACTAAATTATACTGTAATATATTTAACATATGTAAGACTGCTTGCCATCTGGGGGAGGGGGTTGGGGGAGGAAGGGAAAAAATCTGAATAGAAGTAAGTGCAAGGGATAATGTTGTAAAAAATTACCCATGCATATGTACTGTCAAAAAATGTTATAATTATAAAATAAAATAAAAAATTAAAAAAAAAAAAAAAAAAAAAAAAAAAAGATCTTCTAGTTAAGTTTCCTTCATTCAAAGATGAAGAAATGATAAATATTCAAGGAAGTGGAGAGACACAACAAAGGTCATCACGATTGTAAGAAGTAGAGCTGAAATAGGAACCCAGGTCTGTAACTGAAAATCAAGAGTTCTTTCAATTGGATTACTTTCCTGCCAAACTTGTTCTAAATTTATGTATCTATGACTCAAAGAAGGATGAGTAGCCATCTAGCTATATCATAATTAATACCTAATTCCTAGTTTGCATTCTCTTTATCTTTATTTTTCTTTGTCTCTTTCACTCTTTGCTTTCTATCTGGGGGAGTGGAGCATGTTAATCCTTAGATTGTACCCTCAGTGTCCCACAGACTTAAAGACTTTGATTAGCCTTTATATTCTAGAACCATTTCTGCCACAATCAAAATATTTTATATGAAAGTAAAATGAACATGTCACAAGTTATTGGCAGGAAAAAAAAAAAACCTTACATGTTATACCTGTTAGGCACTCTGACAGATTGATGATCTAAGTAACATGGTTCTCATCTAAAAGTGCATTTTCTAACCAATATTTAACCAGTGTTATTTCAAAGTCCGATTCTTTTTGTTCAGCAAAACAATTGTTTGGTCATGTATACATATATTGTATTTAATTTATACTCTAACATATTTAACATTTATTGGTCGACCTGCCATCTGGGGGGGAGGGGAAGGAGGGGAAAAATTGGAACAAATGCTTTGTCAATTGTCAATGTTGTAAAATTACCCATACAAATATCTGGTAAATAAAAACTATTATTAAAAAATATATATATTTAACCAGTGTTTAAGATCTTGATTATGGCACACTATAGATACCTGTGGTCATTTCAGACACAATCTAATTCATTAGCCACATTTGTTTTTTATATACCATATTCATATTTCCATGTTAATCTAACAATTTCAGATCACAGTCTGCAACACATGTTTCTAATAACATCTCCTGATATCATGGGAGTATCTATCTATCTGCACACACACACACACACACACACACACACACACACACACACACACACACTTATTCCTAAAAATCCATGGGTTGTGGTTGGTCTACAGAGATATTTTGAGATTAAACTGGTGAGATCAGGGTAGTTAGCCTCCTTTGTTCTCTATTAGTGAAACAGACTGTCTGCAGAGTCAGTCTATAAGTAGCTTAGTTAGACAGTCAGGCACCACTATGGGAGACATTGCCTGATTATGTTCATGGATTAATGTAGTCAGAATGTGTGAAAGATTGTTTAGAGAGCTGAGGTTTTTAATTGTATGATCCACCATGACAATTGCTACCGTTATAAATTGCTTGAAATTTATACAAGGAGACCACTGATGGAGACCCAACAAATGAAAATTTTGTTTGTATTTGAGAAAATAAATTATTTGTATGTGTCAGCAATTCTTTCAAGTGTTTCTAGTCACAAAACATCTCTGTGTATTAAACTAAGGGACGAGACTATGAATTAGGTCTATAGGAGTCTCAGGAAAATGTGATAACTGAAGTTTCAATTTCCCTTTAACTCTGACTTTTTAAAGTGATTATCAATAAGGCATTAGCCTTCTGAAGTTTCATGAGTTCAGACTAGGAAAGTAGGCCCCTGCTAACTTCTGGATTAATCAATCTTTCTTTATTCTGTAGAATGATTTTTTTCTTTCATTTCAATGCCTTTTTCTCTCTGTAATTTTGTAGGAAATGGATAAAAGATTCATTAGATTTGTACTGGATTTGACTGCTAATATTATTGTCTTGTAATCCTTTTCTTCAGTGGTCAAACAACAGTATGGAGAGAACATTGCCTTAGAGTTAGGAGGGAGATGTAAATTATACATATATATGTATATGTGTACATACATACATATATATGTACATAAACATATACACACATATATTTCTGGACTTTTTTTCCGCTTCATTCAATGAGTGCCTTGCCCATTAGAATGTAAACACCTTAAGGGCAGGAAATGTCTTTCTTTTTATGCATATTCCCAACACTTAACAAAGTGCCTGGCATTTTTTTAATTATTATTTTTATTGTTCAGACATTTCAGTCAGATCAAACTTTGTGACCCCATTTTTTTTCTTGGACAAAAATATTGGAGTAAGTGCTTGATAAATGCTGTTGACTTGGCTTGATTTTATATCTATATATAATATAGATAATTTCTCAAGTCACTTTAGTTTTTGAGTATCTGTTTCCTCACCTGTAAAGGAGAGGAGTAATAATACCTTTCTGACATACTTCTCTCAGTAGAATAATAACAACAAAAGAACATTTCAATTCAATGTTGAATTGCACTAAGGAAGCAGCCTTTAAATACCTACTGTGTGCCACAAAAGGCATTGGGGTTACAAACCAAAAATGAATTGGTCTTTGTCCTCATTCAGCTTATATTTTATCCACAGTTACATACTGCTTCATATATAGTTACATAGTACTTTTAAATGATTTCCTTCTAACACCACTATGCTCATGTTAGTACAATAGATAGTTGAATCAATCACACATAAAGTAAGAGATATAGTGAGACTATTAACCCAAGTCACTTGGTCAAGTCAACAAGCATTTATTCAAGGCTCACTGTATGTCAGATACTGTGCAAAGAACTGGAAACAGAAAAGAAAGACAAAAAATAGTTCATTCTCTGGAAAAGTTAACTGTATAATGGGAGTGACAACATGAAAATAATGTTACCCAAACCAATTATATACTGGATAAATTGTAGGCAGTCTGAGGAAAGGCAATAACATTAAGGGAAAAAAGAAAGATTTCTCCTGAATGGTGAGCTTTCAGGTGAGACTTGAAGGCAGTTGGAAGGCAGAGTTGAGGAAGGAAAAAAATGCATGGAGTTAGGAAATGGAATGTCTCTTGTAAAGAATAATAAGGCTGTGAGTACTTTGGATCACAGAATACTTGAAGGAGATGGGGAGTGGAAAGAGCAAGGAATCAAAAAACTCCAAAGGTAGGAAAGGACCAAGTTAGAGATGGTTTTGAATGTCAACAGAGGATCAAGTTCTACCCCCTACTTAAACATATAAATGCACTTAAACAAAGGGCAATTATTCCTATTCTTTTTTTATTTTTGTATCTAATTAAATAAGTTAGTTGTTGATATAAACTGCTAATGAAATAAAAATCATCATGTCTCAGGTTATGTGTCAGAGCTTTATCTGGGCCATTTGGCTTTTCTTTACCCATGGGTTCATGTTATTGCTATAACATAAGGCAAGTTATTTCAAAATGCATTCTATTGGTCAAGAAAAAAAAAAAGCAAAAATGCTTAGCTGGATCAGCCTGAATCCAACGTTTAATAATCCAGCTCTTCGGGGACTGGAATAGGAGAGCAAAATCTTCATAGGATAAGTAAAAAATGCCACACTGCCTTTTTCAACTTAACTAAACTTGTAGATCTTCAGAAGCAGGAGGCTATTTTTTGTCCCAGCTTGGAACCTGTTTCCCAGGTATTGGAAATGATTTTCCAAATTGTTGAATTTATCCCTAAGCTGATGTTAGCATGCTAATTGAGTTTATTTTTAAATTAAATGTCTGGCAAATAAATAAATAAATATACCCTATAATTAAATATATCTTTTAATATACTTTACCATTCAAATACCATCTGCTGCATTTTTCAAGCAACCTGGATTAATGTTAAATCAAAAATTGCTTTGGAATAGAATCATGGAAACTAAAAAGTATATTTACTCTGCCATCATACATGCCTCAAGTGCAGGTCATTTAAAGCTTCTAAGAATCCAGATTACCATCAGAGAATTTTTATAGCATTTTATTTCCATACTCAGGCTTTGCTATCCTTATAATTCAAAGGACCCTCTCTGTTACAATGTTCAACAATAAAGAACTTAGAAAGAAACTATGGTGTTGTACATATGGACAAAATCTTAAACATCTACTTGGAATAATGGGATATAAGAATCAGGGGAGAAGGGCAAGTCCTTTACCTAGATATTATTTGTCCCAAGATTTTCAAACATCTGAAAAAGTGATTCCTTGGGTATATGGTTAGTTTCAATTCAACAGTGATTTATTATTGTCTCTCTGAGCATTAAATGTTTGCATTTTCAAAAAGGCTAATTTCAAAGAACCAAAAATAAAAATGATATTTATACACACAAGGAAACCTACCAGCAGGTATATACTTCAATGAACATTTTTAGCACATGGTATCTTCATCTTCTCTATTTAGAAAATAAATTGTCCTTAGTCCATAATTGGTAAGAACAGTCTCTGTGATTCAAGTGAATAACAAGGAACTTAGTCCATATAATAAAGTAGGAATTTTGAGGTTGATGACTTTCAACACTGTGAAGAATTGGTTCTGGAGTCCAAGTCCTGCCATGGTATCTTACAGCAGGGGTATTTGATGAAGGGGAAGCAATTGGTGCCCAGGATGCATACCTGTACTGCCAGCTGAAGAGGGAGAGGATGAACTCATCATTGTGCATGTAGATATAGAGGATGAAAAATGAGGATTAAAAATATTATCTCATTTTATCTTCACAACAGCCTTGGAAGGTAAGTACTATTATCAACAACATTTTTTAGAAGAGAAAATGAGGTAGACAATAGTTAACTTAGTGCATCCAAGCTCAAACAGTAACTAAGTATCCAGGATCAGATTTCAAACCAGATTTTCTTAATTTAAGGTCTTGAGTAACATACAGTGTGCCACCTAGTTCAGCATATATATACATATATATATATATATATATATATATATATATATATATATATATATATGTATATATACATACATATATGTATGTATATATACATATATATGTATGTATGTATGTGTACATGTATAAATACATGTGTGCATGTATACATAATTGTCTTTTATTTCTATAAAGTATTATTGTTATAGTTATATAAATCCTGTATGTGTTTTGGTAAGTTAACTCTAGGTAATTTACTTTGGTAAGTTTAGTTATTTTGAATATAATTTCCACCTTTTCCTCCTGAATTTTATTGATAATAACATAGTATTATCGATTTAGAGTTGGAAAAGAACTTGGGTGTCACCTAATCCAACACCTTTATTTTACAAAGTAGAAAACTCAGAGGAGCAAAGTATTAGTTCAAGACTACATAACTCATTCTCAAAAGAGTAGGATTTTGAATTCAGGTCATCTGATTTCAAATTCAATACTTTTCTTATTGAACCTTAATGCTTTTTTTTTTGTTTGTTTCATTCTGTATCTTGCTCCTTCACTAAAACTATTAATTATTTTGATTGTTTTTGCAGTTTCATGGTTCACTAAATAAAATGTTCTATCAACTGTAAATAGAAAAAAAATTTCTTTATTTAACCTAAGCTTATTCTGTAATGCTGGAGAAACTGAGGCAAGATAGAGATTAGAGAGTATTTAATATTTTATTTGAAAGGGAGAGATTTACTGGGATCAAATGGATCCATGGTTTATTCCCAGGGCTGAATGAGCCTATCCTCTCCAAGAATCCAGCAGACAATCTGAGTTCTCAATGACGTATATACATGTGGTTTAGACACAAAGGGTAGACCAAGGCAGGGGCGAAGTCAGGGTGCTGAGAGCAGGGACACGGGACTAACAATCCAGTTCTGACAAGGTGAGGAGAGGCATGGGGGATATCTGATAATTGGGATGACAGAATGGGGAGAGACACCCAACATTCTGATGATGCCTAAGGTAGAGGGTCTTTCTCCTTATGTAGATCATCATGATTAGGAGGGAGGGGTGCTTGAGCAGGATAATTATAAACTGAGGCAGAACAATTCAGGGTAACTGAAGCAGGCAATTTAGGGAAACTGAGTCAGGATAATTAGGGAAACTGAGTCAGGATAATAAAAGAGAACTGTGGCACAACAATTCCATTTATTTATTTCTCTTTTATAATGGTTACAAATGTAATTTCTAGCACCATATTAAATAAAATTAGCAAAAATGAGCACACTTGTTTTACCTTGATCTTTTTGGGAGAAATTTTCCTGTTTCTCCAGAAATCCAAGTGTTTCTTCATATCAAGAAATCCTAATAATCTTGATTTTATAGATTTCTATTTTATACTTTTAAACTTCTTTTGTTAAAAAAAAAAAAAAAAAAAAAAAAACTTTTTTTCTTTTATAAAGTGCTTCCTATTTGTCTAGAGAAGCATTCCTTGAGTTAAAAAAAAAAAAATACTGCCAACAGGTTTGATTTCCTCCACAAAGACTTTTTCTAATGATTCATCCTGGTTTGCTGGTAACCCTGAGTTTTCAAAGACTACACCAGCAAAATTCAAACTTTGGCAGATTCTACTATGCTGGAAATGCTTTTTCTTGGCAATAGACTATGTCTGACTTCTGAGGACCAGCCTAGCTAAGTGCAGAAAGACATAATACTAGTAAGAGGCCCTCAATTATGAATTGTGGCTTGTACAAATCATAAAATAAAGGGAAAAAAAAAACGGTTAGCAGTCTTCATGTCACTTTTTCATTTCTACAGTGTCAATAAAATGGGACAGAAGGTTTTAACAATTATCCAATTTTAAGCCTGTCTGAAAATATTAACCTAGTTATTATTAACACTCTAGATGTGATCTCCTTCTCTAGTATCTAAGTAGCAAGCCTATTTGTACTGAAGAAACTGAACTGAATCAGTTTTGACATCCTTAATATAAGGTAAACCATAAGACACAAGGAAAAATAATAACCAAATGGAAGTATAACTCCTTTATTCTTATTGGAGATTTGCACAAAAGAGTTGACAGAACTGGCTTTAACATGTTTCAAAAGGAAACAACATAATTTCATGGAATATTCAGTAATCTTGTATTGTGGCCCTCATAGTAAATATTTGCAGAAAAAATGCCATGTAATTAATTGCAACTCATGTATCAACACCTGTTGGAAAGGACAATGAAGTAGTAAAGTGTTTTCTAAACAATCTCCAGATTAATTCAACATACAGTGTAATCTGTTGTCTTCAGTTTAGAGAAGGACATAGTTAAGTAGGGAAAGACATATGTTGGAAATTGAGTTTCAGAAATGAGAAATAAGAAAAGATGAAAATGTATAAACTAATAAAAACTCTATACCTATTACAAAAAAATTTCTTAGAGAAAGAACCAGAAGCTGCTGGACATAAATAACCTAAATTAAATTAGATTAAACAAATTATTAAGTACTTATATTTTTCCAAGTCCTAAGCACTTAGGGCCTTAATACTAAGTACTGAGAATGCAGTAAAAGTAAAGTAAAAGTAAAAAGAAAAATAGTTCCTGCCTTCCAGGAGTTTACATTCTGATAGGGGAAATTAACATATGATAAATTGCTGGGGGAATTGGGGATAAGAGGCAAAAAGTGAAAGAGATTAAGGAATTGAGCAAGTTTAGAAGGGATCTTAACTGATGTGGGTGCTCTCTCAAGTGGAATTTCTAGGAAGGAATTCACCATTTAGAAGAAATCAGAGGAGTAAAGACCTTTTCCGCATAAAAACCAAAACAAAATAAAACAAACAAAACCAAACTTATGACCTACACTGAAAAAAGAGATAAGAAGAGTAGTTTGAAGAGTATTGAATAATGCTATACAAAAAAAAAAAAAAAAAAAATGAACTTGACTAATTTTAATGGGGATGAAACTCATTCATTATGGATATGAGCTACTCTTAAATTATGTGTGCATACTCAGACAGATAATAAAAGGCAATGACAACATTTAATATAAAACTAAAAGAAATCATAAAAATAGTGGAAGGGGTGAAGGGACTGAATGAGATGAGGTGAGATCTTTCAAGACAGTTGTGAAAATTGAGTAAGGCTTCATCTACTTCAGAGTTCGAGTAGGCCTGAAGGACTCTGAAGGGCATTGCCTTCCCCTCCTATGACATCTCCCTATTTCATCCAAATATGGGCAACTATGTACTTATTGGTCAAGTTCAATTTCATGGGTAGATCTCGCGTTTAGAATGTAAGACTCTCAGCCAATGAGGATGAGGGTCAGTGGTGGGAGGGGGCGTTTTGCGTTAGGGATTAAAGGTGCTGTCCTGCCCACAGGAGGCGCTTCCTCTCTTCGATAGTCTACTCGAAGAGTGGGACGCCCTTCTCGCGAGAATGTACAATAAACTTTGCTTTTCTCTAGAGCTCTCTCCAGCTTTTTTATTAAATGGTGACCCTTCACCATTTCCGTACCACACAGGAAGAGAGGAGGAAGAAGCAAAATTATGCAATTAAAATTACTCCAATTGTATTTACTTAAGTTATTTATGGTGAAAAATTATAAATGGATAGCTAAACAATAACAGCAATTCCACAAAGAAGCTTAACTAATCCAGGTAGACTTAAAGGAAATCCATATTGTACCTTACAGAATATTGAGAGCACTGAGGAATTTTCAAGATAAATAAATAAGGGGAACAAAACAAAATCATGGACAAAATCTTAGACTTTATTACTACCCACAAAAAGCAACCAAAAGAGCCTCTAAAGCCATATAATTATATTCATATTTCCTATCTAAAACAAAATACATGAGAATTTTATTCATATACATAGAGTACACCATTAATATGTTTATTAGAAAGTAACAGATAGACTTTTGCAAATGACGTTCCATATCTCTACCAACAAAACATTGACTGCTGAATTATGCAGCAAATAAAAACTATCACTGGGATTATTATTTGTTGTATGATGATTATGTCATTTTAGTAGAGAAAAAAACTCCTCTTAAATTTCCCTCCTCAAATAAGGTGTCTCCTGATCATATGATAAAATTTTTCAAAATTCCTTAACATATTTAATAGAGATGGTCTTTTTTTTTTTTTTTAATTAATTTTAGTTTTCTGTTTTGCTGAGGCAATTGGGGTTAAATAACTTGCCTAGGGTCACACAGCTAGGAAGTATTAAGTATCTGAGATCAGATTTGAACTCAGGTCCTCCTGACTTCAGGTTCAGTACTCTATCCACCATGCCATCTGGCTGCCCCAGATGGTCTTTTTGAAAGACACTCTGATTATAAAGAGATGAGTTATAAAACAAGATCTATGCTAGCTTAAAGCTTTGCCAAGGTCACTGAGAAGATCCATGGAAAGAGCCCCAATCAAGTAGGAAATATCAATAAGATTCTAATTGTATTGTTTTGCCACAGTTCTCTTTTAAAGTCCTGACCCAGTTTCCCTAATTGTCCTATTCAGTTACTCTGCCTCAGGTTATAACCATTCCCTCTTAAAGTTAGGATAAAGGTCTTACTAGACCTTAGGCTCTTAATGTTTGATGGGATAAAGGTCTTTATCCATTTTAGACATCATTAGAATATCAGGAGCCTCGGCAGTACCTCCCTCCACTAAGCCATTCTAGGGGCCTCCCCCCATTAGGTCATCCCCATCCAGGTACCTCCCCCATTATGTCATTGTTCTTGTTACCTTACAAAAGAATCTTGCATCTGATATTCCGGGCTGGATTCTTTGAGACTATAGTCTCGTTCAGCCCTGGGACCAACCATGGATCCCTTTGGTCCCAGTAAATCTCTCCATTTAATAAATTCTGTATTGAATACTCTCTAATCTCTATCTTGCTCAATATTCCTAAAATAATGTCATTTATACCACTTCTCTCTTTAGTTGTTTTATAAATAAAAATAAAATCCTTTTTAATCAAGCATTCAATACATTTTATTTAAATAAAATCTAGCTAAAAAATAAATTTGTTAAATATATTTCTATATGCCAGGAATTAAAATCATATTCTCCACTTTTCCCCTCTTCACTTTGTAACCAAAGTCCCCCCACCCTTATATCCCCACTTTCCTGAAACTACTCTTTCTCAGCCTCTTTTAACCATATATTTCAGTGGTCTTTTCCTCAAGTCTAAACATCCTTAAACCTTATTCAGCATTTGATATGAGTAACAATCCCCTCCCTTTTGATAGCTAGCTGTGATAAGGATAAAAGGTCTTATATTTTAGAATATCAGAATACTTCTCCCCATATCTGGGGTTCCTGTTCCTGATTATGTCATCTCATTTCCGGTGGTTCACCCCACCCTGTCAGAGTCCAGGTTCCCTCTGTCAGCACCCTGACTCCACCCCTGCCTCAGTCTACCCCCTGAGTCTGAGACACATATACATAGATCATTGAGAATTCACATTGTTTGCAGGATTCTTGGAGATGATAGTCTCATTCAGCCCTGGGATCAAACCATGAATCCATTTGGTTCCAGTATATCTCTCCCATTTAATAAATTATTAAATATTCTCTAATCTCTATCTTGCTCAGTTTCTCTGGCATTACAGAACAACCTAGACAATAAGAAAGGAATGAAGAATTGAACAATTGAGCCTGCCAATCCTAAGGACCCTTCTTTAAGATGGAAGTGTGGATCAGAAACAACCAATCACTCACAAGGAAGAGTTCATAGGAATAGATGAATCTTTCAGGAAAAGACTGCTGCATGATAGGAATTTTTTTCCCCCCCAGGTGAAAAGGTTCATGGTAAAGAAGTCTGGAGACCCAAACACAGGACCCAGAAAAGAGTGAAAGATACCCATTCCTTGGACAACTGTATCCTATCTATGTTTATGTGGGCTCATTTCCCATCTTCACAATTGCTCTGTCTTGATATCTGACCTCCTTCCCCAAGTCATCTTACTCTGTAACAGCCTTACCTTTACTGCCAATCTTCTAGAATGAGTAGTTTAAAATCATATTCTCCACTTTTCCCCTCTTCACTTTGTAACCAAAGTCCCCCCACCCTTATATCCCCACTTTCCTGAAACTACTCTTTCTCAGCCTCTTTTAACCATATATTTCAGTGGTCTTTTTCTCAAGTCTAAACATCCTTAAACCTTATTCAGCATTTGATAAGAGTAATAATCCCCTCCCTTTTGATAGGTTTTTGAGGCACTCTTTTTTTCCTATCTTGCCTCCTACTTTACTGGCAGCTCAATTTTTGCTCTCCTTTGATGGATTATCTTCCTCCTGTCTGTGTGTACATCGACCAAGGATCTACCTCAGTCATTTTCTTTTCTATCTTTATTCCACCTCTTCTCTCTTCATTCTCTCATTTGTCTGTTTTTACCCATTCCCATGACTTCAATTATCTAGGAAACTGAATAATTGAACTACTTGATGTCAGAGACAGATATGTTTTTTACTTTGGATCACTAGCATAATATATAGTATAATGTCTGGCACATAGAAATCTTTTAATATATGCTTGTTTAATTCATCTAAACTGAACTGAACTTAAGGCCCTCTATACAGACTCTACAGCCAATGAACTGAATACAACTATAAATGAAATGCAAACCATTTGTATCTTTCAAGGATCCAACCAAACTAATCTAATTTAGTTTACTCCTATTCTACATCTGTTTTATATGTTATCACTCCTCTCCTTTCTTACTTCTCTACCTTATTCTACTTGAAAGTAGATGGGGGCTCAGCATGAGTGGGAGAAGAAAAATATTATGTATGGATTAAAAAAAAAAAACAAAAAAAAAAACTAAACCAAGTGCCACAAAGCTTAAGTAGCAGAATCCAGGCTCCTGAATCCAGTCCATTTTTCCCTAGGCTACACTGGCTTCCAGCAAAGCAGATGCTTGAATTAGATTTTCAAAAGAGCCATTGTTCAATTGAGGTTTAACATGCATCTGTTGTTCAAGAATTTCAAATAGGCACTCAGAATGGAGGGTAATGAATTTAGCCTGACAAGGAAGGGAGGGTCTTAGAGTATAGGATATTCTCTAGTAAATGTAGAAGCTTTTCAAGTTTTAATTCCCTGGATGGATTCTGATGTAACTTGGAAGGAAACTTGAGAGAAGTTGGAGAATGATGGTATCATGATACAACTGACTGAATAAGCTGTGGGGCATAATTTATTATGCTTTAAGAATGGAAAGTATATTTAACCAAGCACATAGGAAAAATTACATAAAATCATAAGGAAATCAATTGAATTGAATATAATTATACAAATATTGAAATATATTCTGGATGCAGAATGTATATATACTATATAGCACACCGACACAGACCCACACACACACACACACACACACACACACACATATATATATATATATATATACACATATGATAAAAAGCATCTAACTCACAAAGGGCATATACAATATACAGATTGTACATATAAACATCTGAATAGAGGGTTGGACTTGATTCAGGAGGATGTGGATTTAAATCTTGCTTCTTGGATAGTATTTGGGAGGGCAAGCAACAAAATTTTCAAATGCGCCCAAGGCATTCCTTTAAATGTTTTTATTGTTGTTGTTCAGTCTTTGTGGCTAAAAACTAAAGTACAGATGAATAAGAGACTTGCTAGAATGCATTTGGAGAGGGAGTTTCTACTCATGAGAATTTCCCATAGCAATGAAATTTTAAAACTCTAGACCACACACACACACACACACACACACACACACACACACACACACACATACACACACACACACACACACACTTCATTAAGATAAGTGAACATTCTCCCCAAACAAAATAATAACAAAGATGCCTGTGAGATTCCTTTCATTAGTATATACCACCTGTCTCTGAAGCTATATATTCCCCTTGGGAAGCTTTCATGGACAATTTGATTCCACTGCAACCCAGAGTTAAATAGCATCTTAGGGTGAAAATTCTATTGCATTCGAGAAAAAATGTTCACTTTGAGTATTGCATGTCTATAAAGGAAAAAGTGGATGATTAGTCACGTGACTACATAAACCTTTCTTCACAGATACTATCCATTTTATAAGATGCCTTATAAAAGGTAGCTATCGTTTTCAAAAGCAATTAGAGTTTCAAAGACTTTAGTAAACATACAAAACTTGAATTAAAAATATTTGGGTTTTGCCAGAGAAGAAAAAACTTATCCATAGTGAATTCTGTGGAAAGTATTGTTTGTTTGTTTGATCAATTTATTGTAAACAGGACATCAAATCTGACAAATACAATGGTTCCCCACACCTTACACAATTCTAAAGACTGACTTGACTGAATTAAGTCCTAGTGATCAGCACCAATAGTCAGATCAGCACCAGTTGACTCACTTCAGCCAAGAATCAAGGATGCAAACAGCATAAAGCAATTTTAACTGAACTAAATTCCAAAATATGCTTTTTAAATAGAAATCATATTTTTACATATTTATCCAAGATAGAATTCCTCAGCCTACCATAAAACTTATTTGAAAACTCCAAGGAACTGATCTGGCCTCCTGAAAAAGATTTTAAATAAGACCATTTTTACTAACTAAATTGTACATCCCTGAGAGCAATGAATGGCTTCTGTGAGGTGGTACCTTCTTTGATCAATATACATAGAACACTGCAGCACTGATTGTATTAGGAGGAGGGATTTCTATAATTTTAATAGTTCTTTATTATTTGCAAAATGCTTTTCTTAAAGCATATCATTTGATCTTCACTACCACTCTGGGATGCAGGTGCTGTAATTATCTCCAGAAAACTGAGGCTGAACACATTTTAAGCGTCTTGATCAGGGTCATGTGAGTAGTTGGGTGACTGAGGCAGATGTCTTCCTGGCTCTGTGCAGTGTTTTATCCATCGTGCCCCAATAAAATGGGGGCATAATAGGCACTCACAAGTATTCTTGATAATGATAATTGCTTCTTATACAATTGACAGCATCGGGCAGTCATGATTCCAGTTTTAAATATTGCATGAGTTAATATCAAGTCAAGTGATATTGAAAGGGATGTGTAAAGTTTCAGGACATTAATGGTTCCATCTCCAGGCAGCCTGGATGAATGCTGATGTGTGGATTGGAGATAATAGAAAGGGCAAGACTAGAGAGAGCTGTGAAATGCATTAGAATTGCCTACAACTCCTGCATGTCAATTAGGATAGAGCAGGTTGGGCAGAGTTCCTTATATTAGACATCTATTTTGTCTAGAGTTTTCTTCTAGGAATAGCTTCCTAAAGTTTAAGACAAACTAATAACTTGTCTTTTGGTAACATCTTTTTGAACCTTTGCTTCCTGATTTTCACTAAGACTCTGCAATAATTGCATTTCACCCAAAGTGGAAATAACAATATCCTAGATTTGCTTTCTGCAATTTATAAATATGGAATATTTGTTTGGAATATTGAGGTTTATAGTTTGGTGAATTGAATTCCTTTAGGTCAGGAATTCATAATTTTTTTTTTTTTTTGAGTCATGAACCCCATGTATCATCTTGTGAGACCTATGGAACTCTTCTGAGAATATTGTTTTTTTTAAATATGTGAAATAAAATACATAGGATCACAAATGAAGCCAAGTAGAAGTACAGATAGCAAAATGTTAAAAAATGGAAGAAAGAAAAAAAGAGAGAAAGAGAGAGTAGAGAAAAAGAGAGAGAGGAAGGAAGGAAGGAAGGAAGGAAGGAAGGAAGGAAGGAAGGAAGGAAGGAAGGAAGGAAGGAAGGAAGGAAGGAAGGAAGGAAGGAAGGAAGGAAGGAAGGAAGGAAGGAAGGAAGGAAGGAAGGAAGGAAGGAAGGAAGGAAGGAAGGAAGGAAGGAAGGAAGGAAGGAAGGAAGGAAGGAAGGAAGGAAGGAAGGAAGGAAGGAAGGAAGGAAGGAAGGAAGGAAGGAAGGAAGATTACAGATTCCAGGTTAAGAACCCATGCATTAGGTCCACTTTAAAGTACTTCCTTGTCCTCTATGGAAACAGGTAAAATTCCTAGATTTGAAGTTAAGAAAACCCCAGTGGTGCCCTAATGTCAGTGGGATCTGAGTTCAGAATTTGACCTTAGATACTTAACTCTTTCTATCTGTGTGACCCTAGGCAAGTCACTTAACCTCAATTGCCTTGGGTGGGGGGAGGGAAACAGTTCAAGTTGAAATCATTTCTCAGATACATTAATTATATTATCCTATATAAGTTTTTTAAAGTTCTTTGCAGTACCTCAGTATCCTCATCTGCAAAATTAGATGATTGTTCTTGGTAGATATTATGGTCCTTTGTAATTCTCTATGAATGATTTTCATCACCCCAAGCATCATTTGAAATATACCTTCTGTTGTGTGCAGTTCAGACTAGAAATAATTTGCACCTGGGGCAAGGGCCATGAAACTCACCCTCAGATGAGACTAGGGTGGAGAGTAATTCATTCTACACACCATCTGGTTTCCTATTTTTAGTAATTATTTTTGCTAACTCAGTGCTAAGTTCTATTTCTATACTGATAAAAGACTACCAGTGCTATCAGTTTCCTTTGAATCCCCAAACCTCTAAATCCAGTGCCCTGGAGCTAAGAGCCAGAGTCCTGCCCTAGTTACATGCTAAAAATATCTTTTCTGTAGGATAAAGAGTAAATTGCCATAAAATTATTTTTCACTACCAGTTTCAAATGAAGGCTTACAACTAAAATGGAGGAAAAATAGAAATATTGTTCTAACTGACCTCTACTGTGCCTTCTGTGCCCTCTAAGCTACCTTCCAGCTAAAATGTTACTTAATTTAAGTAATGGTGTGTGTGTCTCTGCCCCTCACAGTGCAGGTTCTTCCTTTTGCTCAGAACCACAAGATTAATCACTTCTTGGGATGTCACCAGTGCAGCAACAGGAATTGTTTCTGTTGTCATAAATTCACTCAGAAGTACTTCATGGTGGAATCAAAGGGTTCACAGTTAACGAAGAAGGGATGTGTGAAAGGAAGCTTTCATTTAAACAACATAGTTTTGAATATTTTCAAAGCCAGTCAAAAACAAATGCGTGTATGATGTCTTTTCAAGACATCTCTAATGTTAGAGTTAATTTGCAAAAGAAAATACATTCAGACAATAACCATGTAAGCTCTTAGAAGAATGGGGGGACATTTGGAATTAGGGTTTCTAATGAATGTACTATCTGCCTGAGGACACTTTATACAATGTCAGAATCCTTCTGGCATGATTACTGAAGATTGTTATACTTGATTAGCTCTGAATTATCCTGACCTTAAGGATTTTTCAGTCAGAATGTATTGGTTTTTCTAGTATCTCAATCAGAATTTATCATTCCCCTCTTCCTAAGACAGATACAATCCCTGAAGATTCTTCACAGAAAGAAAAAAGTTACATATATTTCTAAAAATAAACATTTTGTTTTTTATCATAACTATTGTCCTGCTTGAGGCAAACAAATAAATAAATAAGGGGGGAGAGGGAGAGAGAGAGAAAGCAAGCAACCATTTAAAGTATTCATATGCTGCAAAGAAATGTGAAGGACCCTGCTTCTAATACTCAACATCTGTCTTTAAAAACATATCAATCACATGATCACTAACAGCTGTTGCATTAGACTTTTAATCAGCCATGATTTTCAAAAGAGAAAGAATGCCATTGGAACGGTTGTCGGAAAGTTATTGCTTAGAATGCAAAACCTCGGCCCTGGCAACCAGATTCCAATTTTAAAGAGACAAAACTTTACTAAGCATTGTAAAAAACTGTTCATGTGTAAAGCACTTTGCTATAAACAACATAAACTGTCCCATATGCAAGAAAACCAAGGGAAAACAATGAACATGTGAAACTTATTCAAAATGATACACTTAATGTGATATGAAATATATATAAAATGCAGCCTTGTCCCACTGAGACCAGTGAAACACCGAAAGAACTATCTCTTTAATCAGAGTTGATACTGAAACAGCTTGGGCATCTTCAAGCACTTCATCTCTATTTCTATTTCATGATACATACTATTGGAAATTAGTAATCTATTTGGGGGGGTGGGAAGGAAGCAGAGAATGTGGTAATTTTACAAATGCTAGAAAAGAGAGAAATTCCTCCTCCCATTTTTCATTAACTTGAAGATTTCTTAAAGAAATCTAATTAGCCTGGGTCATTTCCCATTCAGAAATAAAATATGGTAACAAAATGTGAAAAATGTGTATGTTTTAGTACTGAAGATTTTTCCAAATACGAAAGGAAACTTTCTTTACCTTAATATGAGATATTTTTCAACATCCCCAATGTTTACTGGAGTTATTGTTCAAAAAGGACTTGACAACATTCATTTAGATTGAATGGGAGACTGGAATTTACATGTGACTATTCTTAGCAAAACCAAGTTATTTATAGTTCCCAAGAATGTGTAGCTTCTGAAAGGATCTTTACCTGTCTGCAACTTGTGGGTGTATCAGTAAAAATATTTCCTAAATTCTGGTTTAAAAAAAAAAAAAAAAAAAAGGAAACTTCTTTTAAAGGCTCAAATCAGATTTAGAATATGAAACAGCATATCTCCAATTATGTAGACAGCAAATTCATATTTTCCTTTATCATAAAAGATAGTTAGAAAAACCATATAATTTTATATAGTAATTACATTTGTTTTTTTTTAGGAAAATATTATGGAACTTGGCAATATTATAACAACATTTATCAAGTAATTTTGCTATTTGTAAAAAAAATGAGTCAGTAGAACTTACTATAAGTTATTATGTTCTCATTATACATCAAAATATCACACATTAATAATGTGTTAATAACCCAAATTATTATATATTAGGGAATATATTAACAACAGGGGAAATATCAATAAATTATGGCAAAACTACACAGAAAAAAATTACATAATATAGAGATACTCTAGCAAATATGCTAATTAAAACATCAAATTCAGGTCAGTTGTCATCTGGCAACAGTGATATTTTTTTCATACTTCAGTTGAAATTCTCATAATGGCAGAGGTCTGTTTTAATGTGGTAATGTTAGTGATGGAATTATTTCTAAATACCATCAGATTTCTATCCCCCAAAAAGGAATTTCATAATGTATTTAGCAAGTACAACAATACTGAGATAATGAATGTGTAACAGATTCAAACATTTTTATTATGGTATGTGGTATCATGATATATGGCATTTATATTGTCTTTTCCCCAATGGAGTTCAAAAATATTGTCTTATATCACATTGCCTCATACTTCAACTAAAGATGAGAAAACACTACATAACTTTAACACTATTAGCTTAGCCTATTTAAATAAACTGTCAACATTGAAAAAATGAAAACTTGAAAGAAGGCAAAGCAATTATTATTACCTACAAAAATATAACTACCATAAAAATAATCACCACAGTAAGGAAGCCAAAACAATTCCAAAACTATATTAAATAGTAAATTCTATGTCCTGGCCAAGCAAATAATACTAATCCTCAGGACAATACACGTTTAGAAAGAGTATCTTCAAAAAGTCAGTGGATCTCATTAATGTGGATACATTCTCCCCAGATCTCATCCCCTAGAAAGCATATAGTTCATGTTAACGTAGAACTATGCATTCTTAGACTTATCCTCTCATAAATTCTCCCTGGGATTTCTACTTGGAGTGGGGGACATTCTCTACATGTTAAAAATATTATGTCAGTGATGATATAGCTGATATCTGTCCATCTGGTACCCCTCACTCTCACTATAGGACCTTCTTACTTATATATCTAGTTATATCTCTCTGATATTTTTATTTCTCTAAATATGCATAATTATTCATTTACAATATATTGCTATCCATTGGTACCTGACAGGCTTTCCCTCCATTGTCCTCTAAGTGACTCATTTAATTTTTGACTCATCAGAGATTTTAGAATACCCCCCTGATTCTATGTAGCTCACAGAAAAAGAAAAAAAAAAAAAAAAAAAAAAAGGCATGTTTAAAAGATGTTTTGTTTCTAGAAGAAACCTGGGGTAATTAAAGTGCCATGCAATTACCCAAGTACAATTCAATCTGCTCTCTTCTTCCCATTCAATTCTGAATATGAATGGATCTCTTTTAAGAAACTCTGGAGTGTTCTAGGGTTTGAGGCAATAAATACAATGTAATCTACAAAGAAGAATTTCTATACAATCTTCCCAGCTACAGGAATCACAGTCTTCCATTTGGAGTGGATGTCCTTGCATGACAATGAGGAATACCTTTAGCAAATATATTTTATGAACAGTATATGGCAAATAGTAAGTACTTAATAAATGCTTGATGACTTGATTTTTTTTTCTTAAAAGGTCTATGAAAGTTTTCTGTTGTATATTGTGTGATTCTTTCACATACACATACAAAAATATGTATGCACTCATGTATGGGCAACATTTTATTGAACCTTTAAGACAATGTTTCACCTTACTCAAATATTTTTTTATAATTGTTGTTATTAAGTTTCAGTCACATCTGACTCTTTGAGACTCCTTTGGATTATTTTTTGGCAAAGCTACTAGAATGGTTTGCAATTTACTTCTCTAGCTCATTTTAAAGTTGAAGTAATTGATTTAAATGACTAAGTCTAGATTAAAATTTGACTCAGGTCTTCCTGATTCCATGTCTGGTGCTCTATCCATGGAACCATCTATCTTTATCTTCATAGTGAGTAAACAGTTAATAATAAGCACAGTGGAATCTTATTTTTTTTGCATCTTTCAGTAACCATTGTTATGTAACCATAAAAATATGCTTGGCTATAGAATATCATTTTTGAAAACCTGGCTATTCCCTTTGAAACCCCTGCCAAGGTTACCTTTAATGCATGTAAAAGTTCTTCTAAAGGTTTGTAAGAAAGAGAAAATAGGCACATGGATCAATTATTAGTGATTTTTTTTCTTAATCACTAACCATCATTCTATGTCCTCTTATTAGGTATCTTTAAATTAAAGCCTTCAAATCCATCACAATTGTCTCATTTCCAATGCAGATAGACTTTTGAAATATCTGGTCTAGTCTAGCTGCTCTTCCTGTCTTTGTTTTATTTGGTGTCATTTCAGCTTTTACATGGAGCACATCTGGGATTGTGACATTAGAGTTCAAATGTGCTAGTTTTACTATTATTGGTGGGAGAAAAGGTTTTTAAATATTTTGATGGATAATTTCCTTTTTCCAGGATTTTTAAAATAAAAAGCCAATGTAAAAATGCTATGGAGATGCTTTTGGCAAGATAGCTGAATGTCAGATTCAGCAATCTTGAATGTAAGATTCTATCCAAACCTTGTTTCTAAATTGTCATCTCAAAACAGCAAGACATATCAATTAAGGTAACAAGAAGGAGAAGAAAAGGAAGAGAAAAAAAATAACCTTAAATGCAATTTCAACAAGAAAAAAAGAAAAAAAAAACAAGAGTTGATAACAGCTTTTTTCCTCCTTACTATGCTTAATACTTTACAATCTTCCCTTGCATTTATCAGGCCCATTTTCTAAGCATACTAGGCCCCAGAATCATCTGTCATTATATCTTCCTTTTATTTTTCTTGCCAGATATAATTCCTTAATATGAATTGGAAAGGTGGTAGGGAAGGAAAAACAGATTAAAAAACAGACACACACACACACACAGAGAGAGAGAGAGAGAGAGAGAGAGAGAGAGAGAGAGAGAGAGAGAGAGAGAGAGAATTAATTCAATTCGCCCAGAGTAAGGAATATGTATGTGAGAAAGTAGGCCAAGGCAGGCATGTAACCATGTGGAGCCCATTAGAATGTTATATGGTATAGTTCTAAAAGGGAAGAGATTTTGAAAAGAAGATCTAGGCAAACTTTTGCTATAAGTTCAGATTCTACTGAATACTCCGTGACAGCTAAAAATGTAAAAAATAAACCAAAAGAATTAAAGACCAGCAAAAATATAAGAAAGAATCAGGAATTCTGGCAAGATAATAAAATGAGAGATTTTATCTAAATCAAACTTCTTCACAAAGTAGAAGCAATGAGACTGCCAGAGTAAAGGAATAATAATAAATAGGAAAGAGAGTATAAAAATGAAGACATGAAAGGCAGTACATCACAGAGATAATGAGAAAGAAAGAAAAATGAACAGGCAATCTAGAAATAAGTATAATACAATAAATGCAATGCAGAATAAAATAAAGTGATTTAGAAATCTCTGAAGAAAAATAGAGCAATATGTAGTATGATTATACCCAGAAATAACAAAATAGCTTCAAGAAACTCTAAAATTGTTCAAAAGACAAAATAAAAAAAGAGTGAAAATTAGGGTAGAAATCAGATTTCTCAGACTGTTGGTCTTTTTTTTTTCTTTTAAAGACAAACAATATTAAATTTGGAAATTCTAAAACTTATAGAATAAGTATAAAATTGCAGACATTTTGTGAAAGATATTAAAGGATTTGAAACTAAAAATAGAAAAGGCTAAGAAAACAAGAAAACAAAAAATACAAATATAACAAAAGCAGAATGTTACATATCAAAGACAAATTAACTAATATAATTAATATAGAATATAAAAAAGCAATTTAAGGACTATAGGCCTGAAAAACCTTATGAAATAATGAGCTATGACACCATAATTAAGTAAAATCAAGAATAGAAATTGCTCAGAAACACTGGAAATAAAAGAAAATGTACAGATTAAGGGAACACAAGTACATTGTCAGAGAGAAACCCTCAATTTTAAACATAAATAAATATATTTATAAAAAAGAAAATTCAACCTTGAATTACAAATGTTATGGGCAATTCAGAGAAAGATTTTAACATACAAAAATTTTCTTGGAATCTCTTTAAACCACTTTTCAATTCTGACAAATCAAAATAAAAAATGGAAATATGATATTCTGAGAATCAAAAGAAGTCATTTTATGTCTTCAAAATAATATATCCAACAAAGTGAACTATAACCTCATTAGAAGTTATATAGTTTCATCAAAAGAGATGAATGTGGGAGGGGATAAGTAAGGGATAAGAAAATAAACCCATATGTATTCATTAAAGAATGAAAGGGTAATAAAAAGTAAACAAGGAAAAAAAAAAAAAAAAAAACTTGGTCATTGATGGGAAAAAAAGAAAAAAGAGGAGATGGAAGTGAAAATAGTTTGCTAATAAGTACACTTCTCTTGTACTACCTGTGATTTTTTTGAGAGTTGAGAGGAGAGAAAAGCACAGAGATTATGGAATAAAAGGAAATGCATAATTAAAAATGAAGAACATGATAGGATCATGTCCCCAGTAATATGAAAGGGAAAGATAATGAAATGATTTAGAAAAAAATAAAGAATATCAAAGAGCTTTGTTTATGTTATATACTTGAAACATGAAAATTCACAGAATCAAAATGACTTAGCAAACTGTGGGGGGGGGGGTAGGGAGAGTGGAGAGAAAAAAAAGCAAAAGTAGCAATTATGGTCTCAGAAATAAAAAGTGAGAGTAAAAATAAACATTGAGTAAGAGACAAGATAAATTACTTTATGCTTCAAGATAGCACAGGTAATGCATCAATATTAAGAATGTGTGTGTGTGTGTGTGTGTGTGTGTGTGTGTGTGTGTATGTACTAAATAGAATAATATACTAAATAATATCTAAATACTTAAAGGAAAAGTTAATTGAATTATAAGTAGATACCAAAAGTAAGCTTTTAGAAAGGGACTTTAATATATTCCTTTGGGAAATGGGTACATCTAGTAAATAAGAAAGAATATAAGGACCTGAATAGAATTTTTGAAAAGTTAGATATGATAGGTCTCTGGTGATGTCTAATGGAATAAAGAGTAAATGTTTTTCTCTCTGTTTGTGTTTGTTTGTGTATGTGTATGTGTGTGCTTGTGTGTTTTTTTCCTTTGTTCCTCTACTACATGGCATTTTTTTCAACTGAACATGTCTTAGTGTGTAAAAATCTCACAAATAAATGTAGAAGAGTAAAAATAAAATTTTCTGATGACAATAAAATAAAATAAATTTTATTATATATATATATATATATATATATAAACCTTTGGAGAAAAAAGTTAAAATTGTTTGAAGACAAACTAATGCAATATGATACTATAACATTGTTGGGTCAAAGGTCGTTCACAGAAATTAAAGGACATTTCATCAAAGAAAATGTCAACAATGAGACAAAATATCAAAAACATGGGGTTCAATCCAAATAATTATTAGGAAGTAATTTAAATGAGCATTCACCTTAAAATAACTAGAAACTAGAAAACTAGAAAATAACTAGAAAATCAGCAAATATGTCCAAAACAAAAATACAATTTAATGAAATCAGATATTTGTAAAATTTTAAAGAAAACTCTACTCATTTGATAAATAAAACCAGTACCTATTTGGTTTTTTCTGAGGCAATTGG